>NC_048233.1:91315578-91338933 GCF_002007445.2 Ailuropoda melanoleuca
CCCCTTCCAGCCTCTCTCGCGGGAGGAAGGGGCTGGGAGCTCTCGGTCCTAGGACCTGACCCCGCCTTCGGCGCGATTGGCCGGTAGAAGTGTCTGTCAATGCCGTCATTGGCAGGGAAAGCGCTAACGGCCCGCCCCCTCCCCGGTACGGACGCGGAACGGACCTCGGCCGGAAGTCGGCGGGCCCGAGCGGAAGCGGCGGGGCGGGAGGGTCCTCCCCGCGACTACGCCACGTCCGCGCAGCCTGTGGCCGCGCGGCTGACGGGGGCCGGGGCCCGGGGCCGGCGCGATGGCGGACTGGGCTCGGGGTGAGCGCGGGGGAGCGAGCCAGGTGGCGGTGCGGGCGCGTCAGCGACGGGACTGCCCGCAGGAGACGCTGCCGGCGGCGGAGCCGGGCCGCGCGCGCCGGGGAGGGGTCCCTGGGGCCCTGGGCTCCCGACCCCTGCCAGGTGGTTCTGCCTGCGGCCTCCGGCGGGTCCACCCGCCCACAGGTCCCGGCAGCCAGCCGTGGGCGAGGGGGCTTTCCTCCTCTGAGAGCCCGTGTTCTCACCCTGGAAGTGGGGTGCTGACGCCCGGGTCCGAGCTGTTGGGACTTAAGGAATGAACGAACGTGAAGTGGTTGGTAGGATGTTAACAGTCCTTCCTTCGGGGTTTGTACACATCAGTGATTCGTAGGGCAGTGCCCCGGTTGGACCCGTATCATTGCGGCGTCCGGCCCGCGGCACATCTGCACTCCGAGCTTGTGGGGAGGTGGTTCTGACCCACCTGATGTGACAGAAATTCGGAGTCACCTGGCCTAGCACTAGTCACGTGTCAGGTCTCTGCATGGACCGTGCTCTGGGTGCCATGTAAGGTGTGGGGTGCAGAGGTGAGCAGACCTAGATTGACCTCAGCCCCTGTTTTGGGGTGTTGCGGAGCTCGGCTCAGTTGTTTCCTCTTTGGTTGCTTGTCGGCTCTTCAGGACCCAGTTCACAGGTCGTCCCTGCAGGGGCCCTCTCCGTCCCCCCCCCCCCACCGCCCCAGCGCTTTTCCTAAATGGTATGTCCTTACCAGAATTAATTGTTTTTCTGAGGACAGGTCCCAAGTATCCTGGTGACATCTGTGGAGGGATTGTGGACAGGTTCTAAATCAGTCTTGGAAAGTGCTGGTGGGACTGAACCCTTTGGAGTGCCTGTCCATTCCGGCTTGGATATGTTCACAGGACATGTGCTCACACATGCTATCCTTTACACAGCCTGTCATGTGTGAAGTCCATGCACCTGACCCTGGGTTAGGGTTGGACATGCTTAATGGACATGAGCCCAGTCCCCTGAGGCTTCTCCCTTGTCCAGATAGAATTGGAGTGAGAGCCCTGAGGCCACAAAGGGGACGTGCGGGGATCAAGGGCGGTGCTCGCAGGTTGATGCACTGCCTCAGACTCCCCCTTCTCACAGCTCAGAGCCCTGCCGCTGTGGAGGAGATTCTAGACCGGGAGAATAAGCGGATGGCTGACAGCTTGGCTTCCAAGGTCACCAGGCTCAAATCGGTCAGTGGTGGTCCTCCTTCATCTCCACCTGGCACTCTGGAGTGGGGGCCAGAGGGAGGGTAGAGTCTGGGAAGAGTTTCAGGTAGTTCTCATTTTCCTTGACTCATCCGTGCCAGCACTCATCTGTGTGAGGTCCAGGTGACACCTGGATCTCCTGATCTCTGCTGGTGGCACTGTTTCTGGCAGAGTTGTTCGCAGGGTCTGCTGGTCTCCTGGGGGGTCAAGTGCCATCCAGTGTGTCTTCTCTGGCCTGACCTTGCCCCCTCTGTGTCCTGACCAGCTGGCCCTGGACATCGATAGGGACGCTGAAGACCAGAACCGGTACCTGGACAGCATGGTAAGGATCTGCAGTATGCGTGGGCATCGCGGTGAGCTCTGCCCCACACTGTCTGCTGTGCAGGCCTCTGGTGTTGCTTGTGGCACCTGTGTGACCTTGCTGGGATTCCTCCCTCAGGACTCGGATTTCACAAGCATGACAGGCCTGCTCACAGGGAGCGTGAAGCGCTTTTCCACAATGGCGAGGTCTGGGCGAGACAACCGGAAGCTTCTGTGTGGTATGGCGGTGGGCCTGATTGTGGCCTTCTTCATCCTCTCCTATCTCCTGTCAAGGGCAAGGACATGAGCCACTAGGAGCTGACTTCTGTGGGTGCCTGGGGCAACCAGGGTCTTCCCCTGCCTGGTGTCCTGGGCTCCAGAGGACCTACTTACAAAATACGCTTTTGAAATGATGATCCTGGCCTAGGAATTTTCTTCCTGTGTGACTGGAGTTCATGGCTGCCTCGGACCGAGTGAGCTCATGTTGGCTGGTCCCATGTGTGTAAGGGTCTCTTTCCGCTGGGGAAACCAAGGCCCAGCCCCCTGTGCTACTCTGGGTGCCAGAGGCTCTGGCAGAGCCAGGTGTGATCAGAGCCTGTGGGAATCCTGGACATGCTACTTGTGGCCATCGGCGCTTCCCTTGTCCCTTGGGGCTTTGACGTCTCAAGGCTCTGCCCAATCCGTGTCTCTGGGTAAGGCCACGTCTGATACCTGAGGTGCCTGGAGCTGACACAGGAAGGGGGTTTGGCTATGAACTTCGAGCACCACCTCCTCAGCTCAGAGGTGGCAGCCACTCTTGGCTAGGGCTGCTGAGCATGGGCAGATCAGCCTCGCCTGCCCTCTGCACCCTCGGGAAGGGCAGGGTATTATGGATGAAGAAGGGGACAGCAACCTTGGCTGGAGGCACTGGGCCCTGATCCTTTTGGATCTCACAGTCTTGTATCCAGGAGCAGAAACTCCCATTTTCTCAGGATTCAAGATCTAGCCAACACCAAAGATGAATTTCCTGGTTACCAGACGTCTGGAAGCAGTTCCAACTGGCATTTCAGTCAGGCAGAGTGTGTGTTGGGGGAGGGGGCACCTTCTGTGGGTCAAGACAGGAGGCTTCCCTACAAGGACTCTCTTCTTAGGACCCATGGGTCACTTCTTGAGGGTCACCAGGCAGCTTCCCCTCCACCATGTGAGGCCCTTCAACAGTCAGTATCCCCTCACTAAGGGAACTCTTAGCCATCCCCTCATCCTCAGCCTCTGCAGACTACCCTCCATGCCCGCCTCTCCCTGGGCTCTCACTGCTGACTTGGCCAGCCCCACGTTCACACAAATGAAAGGACAGGCACTGCGCCAGCGGTTTCTCACCCCATGGTGAGGTGTCGGCACCTTCATTTGTGCATAAATACGCGTTAGAAATGATTCGTCAGCTCTGTGTCCTTCCCGCCTTGTTCCTGTCTTCTGCCAGCCCAGTTACTCCCCCTTACTCCAGAGGACTGTTGGCTCTGTCCCATACTGCCTGCCGTGCAGGCCCCGGGTGTGACACACACACTGACCGCACATCAGCTCCAGTCTCCGGCTCTGGACACTTCCTGTGAGCACTGCTTCTGCTCCCCGTTCTTACTTCTGCTCCTCCTCTTTCCCCTCTTCCTGTCCCTTGTCCATCCGGCAGGCCTGGCCTCTCCTCACATGGTCACCGTGGCACTCTTCTCTATTGCGTTGTACCTGTTGGGCCGCTCAGGCTCCTGGAGGAGGGGGAATCCCACCTTCCTACTTCTGAGTGCTCTGCTCTGGCTTGTTCCTGTCCCTCTAGATGCTAGTTTCTCATCCAGGGAGGTCAGATTACCTGCCTCCCTGTCCATAGGGCTTTGCTGTTTCCCCTGACTCCTTGACATTCCTTCTTAGGCCCCCACGGTCCTGCCTCCCTCCCCAGTCCCCGCGCACAGCGGCTTTGAGTTAGCCATCACACATTAAGTCTTGCCACGGGGGCCCATCCACGGGTCACCAAGCTTCCTAGACCTGTGTAGTGTCTCCGTCTGGTGGCACTGCAGATGCACCCACACCCCGCATCCCCCCGGGCCTGTGGTGCTGACCTCTCTTCCTGAGATCTTGGCTCGGTTGCGCGAGCTCCACCACTACAGATTCAATGCAGGCTGGTTTAGATTTTGTGTTTCTGGTAGTCTTGACAAGTGCTTACTGCTGTCGCCCTGAGACCGCAAGCCGCAGTGTCCTCCTGAAGCCCTCTTTTCTGCCTTCCTGCCTCCACTTCCACAGCTCTTTGTGGCCCTTCCAGCTCTTCTGGGGTCTGGATTTTAGTTCCTTTCAGGTTTACCTTTTTGTTTCTCGTTCTCATTGCATTGGGACAGATTCCATGATGGGGGCATGGCAGCCCTGCTGCCGACCTATCAGAGACTTGGCCTTCCTCCTCCCCCACCTCCCAGGGTGCTCAGCACCTACTCCTGTGTGTAAGTGCGGTTTGCTGACCTTGGTCCCTGAAACCACTAAAACAGAAAGGACCTGGGGGCCCAACGTGTGCCAAGGGAGGACACACTGCCAGGCTCTATCCCACAATTCAAGGACAAGGCGTTTAACAATAAAAATTTGGAATAAACAGCTTCACGACAAAGTAAACACAGTCTTTGGTGTTCTGATTTTCTTAGGTGCTTGAGAGTTTCATCTGGAGCTGACCCTGGTCCATAGACTGGCCATGGACGCTGGGCGTCTGGATTCCACTTCCTTCCCTCTCTGGTTCTACCATGTCCCTGCCCCCTTCCTCACTTGTTCCTCCCACCCCCACCCCAGGCAGGTGGTCACAGTCTTGCCACTTTCTCTGTCAGGTTTGCGTAACTCACCCCCAAGGGTCAAATGAATAAAGTGAGGTGCTCAGAACACAGCCTCGTGGTCCCAGCTGAGTGAGGGGGTCAGCGGCCATACTGTGCTTCATACAGCTACAGCTGGTGGGCTCACAGGGATGACGGGGGGGCCACCCACCCTCCAGTCTTCACAGCAACCTTTCCCCAGGGCTGAGGTGAAATCCACACTCCACTCCTCAAGGCCTGGCCTTGGACTCCAGGCAGCCTCTGGAAATGCCTGTCTTTGGCCTTACTCAGAATTCCCCTTCCTGGCCCACATCTTTGTGCTTCCCATGTTGCCTTTGCTGTTAACAGATCACCTTAAAATTTAGTCACAATTAAAATAATTTATGTTTTATGATTAGTGTGGTTGGAATTCGACACCGACATGGTGGGGATAGCCTTCTGCCTAGAACGTTAAGGCCTCGGCTGGCAGACCTGAGCCTGGGGCTGCTGTCATCTGAAGACTTGCTCACGTGCCCGCAGGGTGATGCTGGTGTGCTGGCTGCCTGGATGTTGATGTGGCCTCACCAAGTGTGGGGCTCACACCAGGGTGGCTGGTGCTGGAGTGAGCAAAGGGAGGGGGTTGCCTAGCTCCACAAAGGAGCTGTTCCCTTTGTATGTTGTATGGCCTGGTCTCAGAGGTCATGCAGTATCACTTTACTGAGGGTGGTCACAGGTTCTAGTCCAGATTCAAGGGGAGGGTCACAGATGTCATGGGGGAGAGTCAGTCATGCTGGGAGAAGACCACGTGGAAGGAGACGGATGCTGGTGTGAGCATTCTTGGAGTAGACAATGAAGTGCAAAGTGCAGGGCCCAAGGCGGAATTAGGAGGGCGGGCATGTCAGGGTGTCCAAGGATCCCAAGCCCTCCTCTCTGCTCAGACTCCAGGCCCTGGAAGCCAGGATGGGACCCAACCACCTAGGCAGGAGCCCTTTCTGGAAAAGCTTAATTCTACTGCCAAGACAAACCCATTACTAATGCAATCTGTGATTTATTAAGTATCAGGGCACAGCAGGAAACAAGATAGCAAATGGAAAAGCAGCATAGAAAAAATAACTGGTCACAACTGTCCAGATGAGTATGGTCTGCCCTGCAGGGCCAGGCCGGCCACAGCCCAGCTGGTGGAGGAGGCGTCCCGAGCAAACGACCCAGGGCATCTGTTGTCCTGGGGGCATGCTGTGCATAGGCTCTGGGTGACGGGCTAGGGTGGGGGCCAGGGCTAGTCCACATCCACCACCAGGGGTGTCATGTAGTCGGAATGTTTGATGCCGAAGGTGACGATGGGGGCGCAGGGCTTGGTCACCGTCACCTGGGAGAGGAGAGGCTGTGAGAAGAGCCGGCACCCCTGCCTCGCCGGACAGGCTCTGCCCTCCCTGGGGTTAGACCTGCTGATTGTGGCTTCACTGTCCCTCCCGAACCTGGGCCAAGGTGACCGGCCGCAAGACCACACTGCCAGGTTTAAACACAGAGGCTGGTGCGTGGTGAGTGCTCAGTACACTGACTGTCACCGGTTTCTGGGGAGGCAGAACCTGCCAGCTGGGGAAACGGTGTGCCACGAATGCCTGGCATGCTAGGGGTGCATGGCCACTGTGACCCTCACAGGCCTTTCCCCATCACACCCACTCCGGGCTTGCTCTCCAGCTACTCAACTCCTCCGGCCTGTGGTCCCTGCTCCCCAAGCCGTGCCCCCCCCCGCCTCTGGGCGGTGCCCCTACTACCCCTCCCCACTGGGTCGTGACCACTCTGCACCCTCTCTGGGCCATGTCACCCTCATCCCTGCTCCCTCCTCCCTGTGACCCCCCACCCCTCACGCCATCCCTCTGGGCCCTGCTCTTTTTAGACCTTCTCAGGACTGTGGGCTCCTGGTCCTGGCTTGAGGGTCTTGTCCCCTGGGGGCTCCACCCGGGCTGCCATGGTGTACTGTGGAGCCTTGAACTTGGTCACCTGCACGTCTGTCTGGCGGTAGGCTGCAGGACCTGGGGTCTAGGAAGCGAAAGAGGCTCAGACAGCCTCAGCCTGCCAGGGCATGTGACTCCAAAGGGTCGGGGCCCAGCATCAGGCAGAGGGTTTCAAGCTTGAGCCACTGTGTGTCTGTGTGTCAGAGGTCCCTTTTGTCTCCAGGCAATAGTCACACCATGGGGATGACCATTCTCTTTGTGAGACATTGCCCTTCTGCAGCAGCCTCGCTCTGGCAATGACACCCCAGTGTGCACCAGTCCCAGGCTTGTCCCTTTGGTGTGTGCTAGAGAGGCCCCTTTCCAGCTGGGACTCTGTCCCGTGGGACCTGATGGCCACGGGATGGGCGGGCAAGGTCAGCAGTGCTGTGACACCACCTTGGCATTCTCCTCAGGCTCCTCGAGCTCCCAGGCACATATGTACCTCAGGGCCTTTGCACTGGCTGCTTCTGTGCTGGAACCCTCCTCCCCCAAATATCTCCCAGCTTTTCTTCTTCCATCTTCCTGCATGCCACTTTATCAAAGGCTGCTTCTTGCCCCCCCCACAGCATTCTGTAAAGCCCCTTGCCTGCTCAACCCTCCTCAGCACTGTTACTGTCTGCACCCTTGTCCATTGTCTGCCCCTCCTCATCCCTAGACTGTAACCTTGTGTGTGTGCTGGGGGGGGGGGGACAGGGTGGTGCCAGGCATGTGGCAGGCACCCAGAGGATGAAGAGCTGACAGGCTTCATTCTGGCGGGACTGTGGTCTGGGGGACGGGGCCAGAGGGGCCACCTCTGAGGCATGAACAGTCCTGCGTCCTGGCAGGGGGACCCTTGCCTTGTGCAGATCGTCACTGAAGCTGCCCAGCTTGCTGCGACCCTTGATGGAGAAGGAGGGCTGGGAGGCCTTGCCGACAGTGTGGGGCCCCATTACCACAGGCAGCATGTAGGCAGCAGGGCCTGCGGGGTATATGGGCACTGAGTCTCAGGCTGCGTCCAGAGTCTTCGATGGCTCCTTCCCTGGGGCTTTCCACTTCCAGGAGAGCAGCCATCAGGCTGCCTTGTCTCCCCGACCTCCCCCACCACCCCCGCCAGGATCCCCAACCCGGTCAGATGTTGGCTGTCAGGGCTGCTGCACACCTGGGGTGCTGTCCACTCGAAAGGTCTTGGTCCGGGCAGAAATGGAGTGGCTGGGTGCTGAGTCAAACACGTGCTTGGTAGATTTCTCTGGAAAGTAGTCACCTGGCTCGGGAAAGGAGTGGAGGGTTTGCTCGGAGGGAAAGGACCATGTAGACAGGCTGCTGGCCCTGCTCAGGGTATCAAGGAGAGCCCCCAACACTGCCGGTGCAGGGCTTCCAGGCCCCAGTACAGATGGTGACCAAGATTGGTCAGGGGGTGTCCAGGGGCTGCAGGGATCAGGGGAACAGGTGCAGCTTTGGAGGAAGGGCAGGCTCTAATGTGGGCCTGGTGCAGGGACTTGGGCCAAGAAAAGCTCGGGTCAGAGTTAGGCTTGAGGGTCTCCAAGGCTACTTTGGGCCTGATGGTGCCCCTTGTGAGGAAAACGGGGGGATAGGCCCAGGACACCTGTGTTCCCTCACACCCTCACCTTGACAGAACACATGTAGCCACCAGCAGAGTTGGGCAGGGCTGAGTGTGGGCCAGAGTCACTTACCAGGGCCAGGGGTCATGATGGTCTTGGTGCGATAGCGCCCCAGGATGGAGTAGGCGGGGCCGAGGTCCTTGCCAGTCCTCAGTATGTTGGGGTTCACGCTGTAGCGGGGCCCTGGGGAGCAGTTCTCTGCCAGGAGCACGGGGGCCCCGCGGAAGCTGTAGGCAGGTGCACGCAGCTTGGTGGGCGTGTGTTTCACAAAGCCTGTGGGGCAGGGGCTCTCAGCAGCCTGGAACCAGACACCATCCTTCTCCCCACCCGATTGGCCCCCGAGGGGTTCATGGGCTGGGAGTCAGGGATAAGCCCTCACCCTCCCCAGCCCTACTCCACACACCCACCTCTCAGACCCCCCTAGAACCTCCCTAGACTCTCCCCAGGCAGCTCCCCCCAAATCCTCCCCAGACCCATCCCAGGTCCCCCGGGGTCAGCCTGTGTCCCCCCAAGACATTCTTCAGGCCTTCTCAGTGCCCACCCCAGGCCCCCCATCCCCCAGACCCAGCCCAGGCCCTCTCCATGCCCTCTCTAGGCCCATACCAGCCCCCCTCCCCAGCCCTCCCCAGGCCTATCCCAAGCCCACCTCAGACCTGGCTCCTGCCCCCACCTCAGCCCCATTCCAGACCCCCAGGCACTTACCCGTGGTGGGTGGAATCAGGTACTTGGGTCCTGGGCTGCTGTAGAGGGCCATGATAGGCCCCCGGGGGCGATGGGGCCTCCAGGTGCCCACCCATACTTCCTCCGCCATGGCTGGCTCTGTCCATGGACGGGAGGGTGACCAGGTGCTGGGAAGACCCACCTCCTCACCCCATCCCTGCTTTGTCCCCACTGATGGGCAGAACTTCAGGCCACAGCCTCCTCAGTGAGGTCTTGAGCTGGGTCCCAGACTTATAGAACTTCTGCCTGGAGTAGTGGGCTTGCTCTGCCCCCACCAACCCCCCAAGAGGAGTGCCAGACCCTCGTGTACATGCCCAGAAGTGTTGTCTCTTCCAGCCCTCACTGACCACCCCTCCCTGGCTCTAAGGAGGCTCTGGGCAGGTTCCTCCTACTCAGAGGACCCTGGGCACTATTGGGCAAGGAGCGGTGGGCAAAAGTTGAGAAACCTCTTGGCTGAGACTGCACCATGGGGCAGGGGGAGGCCGCTCCAGTGGGGCCCTCACCTCTTTGGTCCAGGAGCTGTGCTCAGAGCAACCTATGGACCAAGCCTCCTCAGAGGCGGTCCCGTCACTCTGGCCTCAGTGCCAGGGAGTTCCCGAAAAAGGGGCATGGAGAGGAAGGCCTCTCCCTCTCTCTCCTCTCCCCAGGGGGCTTGGAGAATTGGGGAAGGGTCCTAGCCCCTGAGCTCTAGAATGTGGCTCTGTGGGATGGCAGGTTCTAGATCGCTGTCTGTGTGATGGAGACAATGGCCTCTGCCCAGGGAACCCCACCCTCACCAGGGAGGGTTCAGGTCGGGACTTTGCTCTGCTCCTCATTGCGATGGCTAGGGCAGAGGCTCGGAGGGCAGGAAAAGGGACAGCAAGGTTCTGTACTGGTTAAGGAGGCCACGGGACCCAGAACTGGAGTGGTGGGGGAGCGAAAGTTGTGAGGGGCTGAGATGAACCTAGTCAGCCCTGCCCCCAGTGAAGACCACTGATCTGGGGGAACCGAGACACAGGGAGGCTCCAGCAGTTGGGATCCTGGGATCCAAGGTGAGGGTAGGGTCGGCACTGACTGGGGAGTTGGGGCGGGGACCTGCTGCTGTCCTGTGGAATTTTCTCAGACCCTGCTCTCCGTCCTGTGCCACTGCTGGCCACGCCCACCCCTCGGGGCATGGGGGGGTCCTCGAGAGCAGGTGCACTTCCTTCTTGACTTTGTCAAGGATCCTTTTGGGGCTACGGCTTGGGTCTGCATTCCTTCCAGGTAGATTCTTTTCTTGGGTGACTTTGGGGAGACTGCTTTCAACCCCTGGGCTGATGCCATTGTGCATAGCGTGTATATGTACGATCTTGGAATGACAGCCTTCAGATGCAGAGTGCCCCCAGCCTGACCCCCCCAGTCCCGGCCATGTCCTCTGCCTGGGGCACTGTGCCCCTCCCTGCCCTGAGGCACTGCTCCTGCGTCCCACCACTGCCTCTGCAGGCCTTCCTGTGTCCACCTCCTGCCTGTCTGTCTGTCTTGCTCTGTCCACACGGGTATCTGGAGGGTCTGCCCTCTGTGTCGGGTTGCTTCTATGTGCATGCTCTGTGGATGCGACCCTTGTATGTCAATCTCCATGTGCGTGTAGTTGTGTCTCTGAGTGTGGGGAGAGACAGGAGCCAGAGCCTGAGCTGAAGGAGGCTTTATTGACTGAACAGTTTTAGGATGAACTCATACATGGGGAAGTGGTAATGGGGCGGCGTGGCCATGGCTGCCTGCATAGCTGGTCCCGTGGCTGCTTGGAGCCGTGACTGGGGTCTGCTAGGCATCATCTTCACTGCCCAGCACTTGCACCTAGAAAACAGACAGGTGTGGGCCAAGAGGGTTGGGGGATCCCATCCTTGGTGATCAAAAACTAGAAAGCCCCATCTCCATTGGGCAGACAGGTCCCGGCCAGCCCCTGGGGGACAGTAGGCTCTGGCACGTTTCGGCCAGTCCGGTCCCGGCGGTTGGGGAAGTGGTGTGTGTGCCTGCGTGTGTGGGTGTGCGCGCTCGGATGCAGATGCCCTGCATGTACGTGTGTGGGGGGACGGTTAGGGTGCTCCGCGGGGAGTGAGGTCTGGGATGTCCACTTCTGCTGACTGCGGCAGGTCAGGGTGTCTGTAAGGGTGGTAGGCTGCGTTGAGGGGATAATCAGGAGCCCTGGCGTTTGGTGGAGGGCCAGTAGGGCAGGGCTGTGGGTCCTGCTGGGGCTGCAGGCCTTTAGGGAATTGGGTGCCCCCCACCCCCCAGCCACGGTACCAGCAGCTTGACCAGCTCCGCCTTGTGCATGGGCTGTAGGCCGTCTATGCAGGACTTGAGCTCAGTCAGTGCTGCCTTGGCATCTGTGTTGACGTCGTACTTGCCCAGGGGCCCCTCGTATAGCTCCTCTGGGGACCCCACCAGCAACGTTTGCAGGAAGTCCATGAAAAACTCACTGCTGTCCTCCCCGGTGGCCAGCCCTGTGTGGTGGGGGCAGGGTGACACCGGGAGAGGAGGGTTGCATTTCAGCCCATGACCCCAGACCTCCCAGCACCCCAGTCTCGGCTTCCGGACCCTCCACGTCAACTCCCGCCTCACCTGCCCCAGATCTTCCTCCACAGCACCCCCAACTCCACCTGCCCACAGACCCCTTCTGTCACCCCTAGCCTCTTCTTCCTCCCTCCACCCTGGGTTTCCCTGACATCTCTAGGGAAGGAGTCAAGCCCCTAACGCAGCTGGAATGTCCCCTCCACGTGGGGTTGCCTGACCTGGGGCTTGGAGGGCTGGGGTCAGGCTGGGCTGGGTTGGTGACGCTAGGGCTGGGGCAGAGGTTGGAGCTGGGCTGGGGGTGGGCGGGGCCGCGTGGGGACTGGGATCGGCGGGGTCTTCAGGGTCACTGCCCACATCCGTGCTCTGTGGTGGAGGCCAGTCAGGCACCGTCCATCATCGTAAGGGGCCTATTGCCTGGGTTTTCAGCTCCCCAGGTCCCCGTCCATCCCCCAGACGGGGGCCCTGCTGAGGGAAGCGCACAGACTCACCGCAGGAGCAGAGCAGAGTGAGGACCGCCAGCAGGATGGTGCTGCTCCCCTTCATGGCGGACGGCGGAGGTCCCTCAGGAACTGCCTCTGCGGGCTTTATGCCTCGCAGGTGGCACCTGGCCTGGGGGTGGGGCCAACCTGCCTGTCAAGACCTTGGCAGTGAGAGTGTAGGTTGGGCAGTGCGGGGGGGGGGGCGCTGTGTCCTCACCTGGGCTCCCATGGGTGTCAAGCAGCAACAGGCTTGGGTCTGCCTGTGAGGGGTGGTCTGCATGTGGTTTTGGGTTGAGTGGACATCGGAGAGGGTGATATGCGAGGCTGGTGGGGAAGAACAGTGGGGGCCAGGATGCCACAGGCCTCTGGCCATGCCTGTTCTGTGGCTGAGAGGGGTAGGCTCTGAGGTTGGGCTCAGGCCTTTCTTTGTGGGGGGTCCCCCTGCCGCTCAACATGCCTGAGGGTCTCTGCTGGGGCAGGGGTGGGGGCTTCCTGGGCCTGTGGGAGATGGGCTCAGAGCCACAGGAGGCCCAAATGGACAGTAGGGTCCAGGGGGAGGAGGTGGGCCTCAGAGAGACTGAGGGGCCAGGAGCCAGGCCACCCCTGGGGCCTGGTGGGATTCTCCCACCACTGGAGGAGGCGAGGAGGGGCCACAGGCTGAGACACAGTTTCCTTCTGTGCAAGGCCAGCCCCGGGAAGTCTAGGGTCTGGGGGAGATGTTAGAATGGACATAGGGGGCTGAGGCACCTGAGTCCGAAACCAGACCTGCCCAGGAGCAGCCGTTGTGTGTGGGACCTGGCCCCTCTCCTGTCCCCTGCTGCCACCTGCTGGCTGAGGCGTTCTCTGGATGCTTGTGAGGACCCAGGGGTTTTAGCCCTTGGCCAGCCCCAGGGGGCTCCTCATCAGCATTTGGGGACAGTTTCCACCTTCCCCAAACTGTTCTGGCTTGATCACCATGGTGTCTTTGTCACCCTTTGTCACCCTGTCCCTCACTCGGCTCTAGCTGGCCCTGAGTCTGTCACAGACGTCAGACCCTCGTCCAGACCTCACCCCCCCATGGGCCTGTTTGCAATGAGTATTCTGCAGAAGGTCCGGAGACGCTGTAGCCTGCTTATACGCAGAATTCCAAGAATGCAGGACAGAGAGTGTGACCAAGATCACCTGTAACTCAACAAGGTGGCTGCTTGGAGAGACTGTCCCCAAAGGCCCCAGGGATCATGGATTCTGGGTTGGCCATAGCCGCCACCTTTGCTCTGATGGACTCATCACCTACTTTATGTAATTATATTATTGAAATAGAGTTGACATAAAATGTTACATTAGCTTCGGGAGCACAGCTTAGGGACTCCACAGTTCTGTACCGTACTCAGCCCTCCCCACGAGAAGTGCAGCCACCATCTGTCCCCGTGCAAAGTTACTACCATGCCACTGACTCTATTCCCTATGCTGTGCCCATTACCGTCCTTCACCCTCTGGTCTCTGGCCGCCTGTGGCACTACCTGGGCAGATGTCTACAGAAGCCAGCCCCGGGCTTCAGTGTAGCCGGGAAGCAGTGTTCCCGGGGGTGCGGCCTGGACATCTGTTGTCCTGAGACACTCCAGATGATTCCGGCAGTCAGGGCTGGCGCTAATGGAGACCTGCCCCGCTCTTCCTCTTCTCCATTTTCCTGCCATGTCTCCAGAGTGCTGTCCCTACTGGAGGTGGACCGGGTGCCCCCTTGGTTGCGTCTGGGCTGTGGCTTTTCTTCTCCAGACCGCAGCCCCTGGAAGCACAAGCTAGTAGCGGCTGCCCTGCAGTCCTGCCCGGCGCTGTCCGAGACACGCTCTCCGAGTGCCTCGCCGTTGAGGGGGGGCGAGCAGTAGAGTCAGTCCTCCCTGCTGACGACTCCGGTTACCAACTGCGGTGACGTTGCTTGCACATACCCACCCCACCTAAGGTTCCAACCCCCTTCCCCTGGCCAGCTCACCTTCCCTGCTTCAGTCAGCCACGGCCAGGGCCGCTTCCTTGTGTCCACAGCACCAGGGGCTGCACTCCGCCGTGTCTAGTTCAGGCGAGCCTCCCTTTGAGCACGTCCTCCGTGCTTGCTGCCCTGGTGCCCAGCGGGTACTCAGAGAGCACCCTGGCCGACTGTCACAGTCCACATGCACCTCCCGGGCCTGGCTCTACTGCACCGTCGTGACAACGCACCCCTCCCTTGCTCACAGCTGTGCTTTCGCTGCCCCCCCACTGGATGACCCCTGCCCACCCCCTCTCTCCTTCCACCTGCCACCTCAGTGGACCTCTCGTCCAGGACTCACCTTGGGCGGGTCCTTAGTGCTGCTCATGGCGTCCGGGTTTCCGGGGTGGGTGTCCTCACATCCTTCGAGATAGCTACTTGTCACACTGCCAGTCTCGCCTTACCTTCTGGGCCTCAGCTCTTGTTTCACTGAGGAACGGAAGAAATCAGAAGGAGAACTACACATGGTCACAACGCCACATCCACCAGTGTGGCTTCCTTTGCAGGCATACATTTGTGTGTGCTCGTGCTATGTGAGAGGACCCGTGTTCACACATACACCGACGGCAACGCTCTTCCTGTCGCTTCTCCCCAAGGAGGCCTTTGCTGCCTCTTTCTGCAACATCAGGGCTGTATCCCCTCTGCATCACCCTCGTCAGCGTACACTGATGCCGTAACGCGGCCCGACTTCAAGCAAAACACAAGTGCCCCCTTGACACTGGTGAGGGAGGCCTCCCCTTGGCTCTCCAGACTCTCGCCATGCCACTGTGTCGTCTTGGGTGCCCCGGGAGCTGCCCAGTCTGCTGTTTTCTGGTTGGGTTTGGCTAACGAGGAACCAATACGCTCGGCAGCCATTATAGGGATGGATCTTTAGTTGATGGAAAATTATATTCAAAACATTCTCCCAAAAAAGCCCACATTCTATTGATTCATAAGGTGTTTGGTTACAATTTTCACAGATGTGCAAATACCAAGATAATATTTGTTAATTGTGGAATTCATTATCACAATCCGCAGAGCCTTTGTTGTTCTAGTGTTTGAACATTTATTTGTGTCCTATGGCCTTGTGTGTCCTAATGAAGGTAAGTGGTATTCTGTTCTTGCACAGAAATAGTAAGCTCATTAAATATGGAAGATCTCAGACAATTTGTCAGACTGCCTGAGTCATGGTGTTAATGAGCTGGGGCCACCATGGGTTTCCTTCTTGCAGAGACACTCGGAGCTCCTCTGTAGTCAAACATTCTAAGCTAGACTCCTCCCCTGACAACCATTGTATCTAAAAATCCATCAGAATTTGCTTATGATGAGCTCCCATATGATACTCAATAAAGAGAATAATCCTGAGTTTAATACGTCAGTTGTTATGCAAGCCTCCATGTTACCGCCTCTCTAAGCACACTGCTTGGGTCAGCTGACGTTTTTCAGGAAAGGCACAGTCAGTAAAGAAGGCAGGGTGTCAGCTGAGGTCCTGGTGCCAGCTCGTCTCTCTGGGAGGCTGCTCCAGAGCCCTATCCTCATTGAGGCTGTGCCATCAGGACACACAACACAAAACTCAGTCTCCAAACTATACCGACTGGCAATGTAGCTGTGCGTGGTTTCCATACGATTCAGAGCTAACGGTTTTCTTGGCAACGACATCACCAGTGTTCAAATCATACGTATGTGTGTCTTCCAAAACGGGACTCATCGGGTGTTGATGAAAAGTATTCTGGTGGCCTCACTCGTTCCGAGTGGACTTTTACTTCCTTTACTGGCTCCTCGGTACGCTGAGCAGTGGCATCTTCGGAACGTCGTGCTGGATGAAGTCCTGTCTCTGCCGCAGACACACCCAATATTTTCCAGCCACGACTGGAGCTTCTAGCCTGTGGCACAGCCTTCCGTGGCACGTCAGCCGTTGTAGGTACTGGTTTGATCTTAGCAACCCGAGGTGCCGCTTTGTCGAAAGCCTGCAGAGTATGGAAGTTCACATATGTGACATACTGAAAATCTGGTCCCGTCAGCTTCTAAGCTCAACGCACTTTCTTTCAGGCAGTTTCTTGGGTTTTGCACTTACTCTGTTTGGTAGTCTCAACGTCTCATCAGCTAGTCTATCACTGCAAATAGCTCGCAAAAGTTTCAGCCTTTCGCCGTTAACTAAAACGGAACCAAGTAAACAAGGGAGTATTCTTCCAAGTTCACAGAACATGAACTCTGTCTTCATTTCCTTGTCATCATGGTGTTTACTGATACTGCCCCATTCAGAAGAGCAGCCCCTCTTCTTAACAATGGAAATCTCAGGGAAGAGTGCTTTCCTAAGTCAGTGCTAAACTATGAATTAAAAAACAGGGTGCCTGGGTGGCTCAGTCGATGAAGTGTCTGCCTTCAGCTCAGCTCGGTTCATGATCCCAGGGTTCTGGGATCGAGCCCCATGTCAGGCTCTCTGCTCTGCGGGGAGTCTGCTTCTCCCTCTTACTCTCCTTCTGTGCTCTTTCTCTCTCTCTCTCTCATAAATAAAATCTAAAAAAAAAAAACCCACAACACACCAGATTAGGTTAGGGTTAGGGTCAGAGTTAGGGTTAGGAATTAGGCTTAGGGTTTGTGTTGATGGGGGCGCTGAATGTGTGCCTTGGCCAAGGTCTTCATTCAAAATCCTCCTTCTCTGGTGCCATTCCGGTCTTCCAAATGGCACGATTTCCCTTCTGTGTTTCTGGCTGAGTCTTCTGGTTTTGGTCAGGTGTCCCAAATCCTCTGTTTCTCAGATCTAGGCTTTGGGCAAGCGTAGTGTCAGAGCCATGGCTAGGGTTAGGATTAGGACCCTGGAGCTTGGAGGGTCCAATCTGCCAACAGAGTGGAAACCTCCTTGGAGGGCAGAGTTGAGGGCAAGGATGAGATTGAGGGTCAGGGTTAGGGTTTGTGTTCAGGTGGGCGCCGAATTTGTGTGTTGGGGTTAGGGCTGGGAGCGTAGGGACCTAAGAGTCTGGGGCAGGTGGTCGGGGGGCATTGTAGTGGCTGGGGACCTAGGGACTGGATCAGGGGCCATGGGGACGGGGACTGGAGGGGCCAGGTGTGTGGGTTGGGGAAGGTGGCTTGGGTCGGTGGATGTGCAGAGTCGAGGCCCTTCTTGCTCCTAGAACCAGGTGGCCCGATTCAGAGTGGACAAGGGGGACAAGCTGGTGACCTACGAGGAGGTGCATGGGCCGTACTACATTGCCCACTGCAAGGGCTGGCTGTCGCTGCACACAGGTGAGGGGCGGTGGTGTGGGGGGGCCCTGCAGTTGAAGTTCTCAGCCATGGCTATCACACAAACACCAGATAAACACATGCGAGGGGTTTGATTCAACTCCTTGGTATTCAAGGTTTTCATTCGCAGATTTCATATTCTGGAATCACTGTGGGACGTGGGCTAGCAGCCATCCCACACACCCTTCCCTGCGGAGGGCACTGCCTTCTTGTTTCTGCTCAGATTGTAAAGGAGTGTTCTTTTCGAGATCCACTAGCGCCCCATGTTTACAGTTTCGTGCCTTTTGTTGGTGACTTTGCTGCCTTAAAATGGCCCTGGAGTGTGAGGCACCAGAGGGGTGTGACGTACACTGGGGAGAAAGTGCGTGTTAGGTGAACTTCCTTCAGGCACGAGGTACAATGCTGCTGGCAGAGCTCAGTGCTCAGTGGCCTCGTGTATCAAACAAGGGGTCTTTAAGCAGAAACACACGTGAAACAAGGTTATATATTGATGTGTCTTAACCTAGGACATGCGGAAACCTAACCCTTATATCCCCTAGGAGCGAGGGGTGAGTGTCCCCTCATTGTCCATGGTGATGTCATAGAACATAACTACGGGGAACTAGTGAGAATCAGCTGTGTTTTGTTCAGTATGAGGCTTCTCAACCTGGGTGTTTTGAGATCCATCTGTCTAGAGACCTTAAAATACAGATTCCTGTCCCCCACCCTTTTCAGGTTCTGGCTCTAAGGTCTGGGGATGGGAGCGGAGGCTCTTCACGCATACTGTGCGAGCTGTGGGAGTTTCAGGATCTACACTGAGAATCCACTGGTTGAGGCCATGGCCCCTGGTCGGTGAGAAGCTCATGTCCCTAGTCTTAGAAGTAGCTGGTGGCCTCATCTCTCTGGGCCAAAGGATGGCCAGTGCTTCTTTAAATGGTCCTGAAAAAGTTGGAAAGGGCTAGACAGGAAAGGATCATCTGAGTTTTATGCCCTGCTAAGGCCTCAGTCTCCCTTGCGTAAAACCAGGATAACAGATACTACCTACTTCAACGAATTTGTTTGTCAATGTAATGAAATAGTGTACTTTGAGCTTCAAAGTGTTGTTCCTTTTATTCCGCTTGTAGAAGCAGCGAGAAGCAGCCAGGGTGGGGGTGGAATTGAGTGCCCAGTGCTCTCGGATGTTACCTCTGGAGTTCCCGCTGAGTCTTCGAGGTGCCCTTCTCCCTTCAGGTAACCTGGATGGGAAGGACCATGCTGCAGAGCGAACAGTGGAGGATGTTTTCCTTCAAAAGTTCATGCTGGGCACCTTCCCAGGGTATCTGGCCGACCCGCTGATCCTAAAGCGCCAGGCTCACCAGTTGGAGGTCTGTGCCCTGGTCCTGAGGCAGCTGCCTGCACACAAGTTCCACTTGCTGGTGGGCTACAGTGAGACTCTGCTGTCCCCCTGTGACAAACGTCCCGTCTGTCCGCACCTCCAGACTGTGCCCTCCAAGGTCTTGTATAAGTACATCTAAGACAGTCAGTTTTTTGCATCAGGCTGTAGCCTGGGAAGGACGGAACCGTGTGGGAAAGGAGTGAAGTACGATGAGGAAATACATCCCCTCCCTGTCTCTCAAGGGTTCCTTTTCAAAGCTGCTGTGGAGTAAATAGACCTTCCATGCCGTCTTGCCTCTTGGTTTGTCTTTCCTCCTTAGAGAAGAGAACCAGAGTAGGGTTTCTTCGAGGATGCTCCAAGGCTCCCAAAAGGCTGCCAGTTGTTTGAGCCTTGGGTAATAACTACAGTGCAATGAGTGTCTTGTCACTTTNAGGGTTTGTGTTGATGGGGGCGCTGAATGTGTGCCTTGGCCAAGGTCTTCATTCAAAATCCTCCTTCTCTGGTGCCATTCCGGTCTTCCAAATGGCACGATTTCCCTTCTGTGTTTCTGGCTGAGTCTTCTGGTTTTGGTCAGGTGTCCCAAATCCTCTGTTTCTCAGATCTAGGCTTTGGGCAAGCGTAGTGTCAGAGCCATGGCTAGGGTTAGGATTAGGACCCTGGAGCTTGGAGGGTCCAATCTGCCAACAGAGTGGAAACCTCCTTGGAGGGCAGAGTTGAGGGCAAGGATGAGATTGAGGGTCAGGGTTAGGGTTTGTGTTCAGGTGGGCGCCGAATTTGTGTGTTGGGGTTAGGGCTGGGAGCGTAGGGACCTAAGAGTCTGGGGCAGGTGGTCGGGGGGCATTGTAGTGGCTGGGGACCTAGGGACTGGATCAGGGGCCATGGGGACGGGGACTGGAGGGGCCAGGTGTGTGGGTTGGGGAAGGTGGCTTGGGTCGGTGGATGTGCAGAGTCGAGGCCCTTCTTGCTCCTAGAACCAGGTGGCCCGATTCAGAGTGGACAAGGGGGACAAGCTGGTGACCTACGAGGAGGTGCATGGGCCGTACTACATTGCCCACTGCAAGGGCTGGCTGTCGCTGCACACAGGTGAGGGGCGGTGGTGTGGGGGGGCCCTGCAGTTGAAGTTCTCAGCCATGGCTATCACACAAACACCAGATAAACACATGCGAGGGGTTTGATTCAACTCCTTGGTATTCAAGGTTTTCATTCGCAGATTTCATATTCTGGAATCACTGTGGGACGTGGGCTAGCAGCCATCCCACACACCCTTCCCTGCGGAGGGCACTGCCTTCTTGTTTCTGCTCAGATTGTAAAGGAGTGTTCTTTTCGAGATCCACTAGCGCCCCATGTTTACAGTTTCGTGCCTTTTGTTGGTGACTTTGCTGCCTTAAAATGGCCCTGGAGTGTGAGGCACCAGAGGGGTGTGACGTACACTGGGGAGAAAGTGCGTGTTAGGTGAACTTCCTTCAGGCACGAGGTACAATGCTGCTGGCAGAGCTCAGTGCTCAGTGGCCTCGTGTATCAAACAAGGGGTCTTTAAGCAGAAACACACGTGAAACAAGGTTATATATTGATGTGTCTTAACCTAGGACATGCGGAAACCTAACCCTTATATCCCCTAGGAGCGAGGGGTGAGTGTCCCCTCATTGTCCATGGTGATGTCATAGAACATAACTACGGGGAACTAGTGAGAATCAGCTGTGTTTTGTTCAGTATGAGGCTTCTCAACCTGGGTGTTTTGAGATCCATCTGTCTAGAGACCTTAAAATACAGATTCCTGTCCCCCACCCTTTTCAGGTTCTGGCTCTAAGGTCTGGGGATGGGAGCGGAGGCTCTTCACGCATACTGTGCGAGCTGTGGGAGTTTCAGGATCTACACTGAGAATCCACTGGTTGAGGCCATGGCCCTGGTCGGTGAGAAGCTCATGTCCCTAGTCTTAGAAGTAGCTGGTGGCCTCATCTCTCTGGGCCAAAGGATGGCCAGTGCTTCTTTAAATGGTCCTGAAAAAGTTGGAAAGGGCTAGACAGGAAAGGATCATCTGAGTTTTATGCCCTGCTAAGGCCTCAGTCTCCCTTGCGTAAAACCAGGATAACAGATACTACCTACTTCAACGAATTTGTTTGTGAATGTAATGAAATAGTGCACTTTGAGCTTCAAAGTGTTGTTCCTTTTATTCCGCTTGTAGAAGCAGCGAGAAGCAGCCAGGGTGGGGGTGGAATTGAGTGCCCAGTGCTCTCGGATGTTACCTCTGGAGTTCCCGCTGAGTCTTCGAGGTGCCCTTCTCCCTTCAGGTAACCTGGATGGGAAGGACCATGCTGCAGAGCGAACAGTGGAGGATGTTTTCCTTCAAAAGTTCATGCTGGGCACCTTCCCAGGGTATCTGGCCGACCCGCTGATCCTAAAGCGCCAGGCTCACCAGTTGGAGGTCTGTGCCCTGGTCCTGAGGCAGCTGCCTGCACACAAGTTCCACTTGCTGGTGGGCTACAGTGAGACTCTGCTGTCCCCCTGTGACAAACGTCCCGTCTGTCCGCACCTCCAGACTGTGCCCTCCAAGGTCGTGTATAAGTACATCTAAGACAGTCAGTTTTTTGCATCAGGCTGTAGCCTGGGAAGGACGGAACCGTGTGGGAAAGGAGTGAAGTACGATGAGGAAATACATCCCCTCCCTGTCTCTCAAGGGTTCCTTTTCAAAGCTGCTGTGGAGTAAATAGACCTTCCATGCCGTCTTGCCTCTTGGTTTGTCTTTCCTCCTTAGAGAAGAGAACCAGAGTAGGGTTTCTTCGAGGATGCTCCAAGGCTCCCAAAAGGCTGCCAGTTGTTTGAGCCTTGGGTAATAACTACAGTGCAATGAGTGTCTTGTCACTTTATCAGGAACTTTACCTGGAGTTCTTTGTTTTCTCTCAAAGTGGAAAAATCCGTTTTTGGTCATTATAAAATAATCAACATTACTTTTTAAAACTTGAAACAATATGGACATGTGTCAAGTCAACCATGAAAGACTCTTGTAATTCTTCCACGGAGAGAACTACCGTGAACAGTTTATTTTCTTCCCAGATGTACTTTTTCCCTCCAGAAATACCTTAGGGGATACTCGTTGCTTATGAAACAAGCTTTTGATCGCGCACTACTCTGAGCCACAGATTCTTCCGAGCGCTTGGAGCCCATCAGTGTACAGAACATTCTGTTCCAAGGGCGCTGCCTTCGTGACACGTGCATGCCCATGGAGTGGGCAGGGAGGGCTAGGCAGCATGGAGGACTCCAAGGGTGAGGGAGGTAGACCTCCAGCCCAGCACACGAGAGTGTTTCAGGAGGTGGTGCCTGCACAAGCTGCACCTGGCACTGGGCGGTGCGGCAGGGATCGCTGACCAACCTCCCGCTGACGCCGCTCTTGACTCTCACCTTGACCATGACCCTGCACACCTAACTCTGAGCCTCAGCCCCACACACCCTAATCCCAACCCTGACCTTGACTTGTTCCTTCCTCCTGTAAAACCTTGCTCATTCAATGTTTACAGACCGTTTTATAGATTATTTAAAGTGTGACTTCATTGAATTTTTTAAAAAAACAAACTAATTCTTTTAAACTGCTGAAAAGTATAATTTGTTNAAGTGTGACTTCGTTGAATTTAAAAAAAAAACAAACTAATTCTTTTAAACTGTTGAAAAGTATAATTTGTTTTTAAAATTCTCGGAGTTGGTCTTAGGGAGAGCAGATGAAGGCCCAGGGGGCCCAGGAAAAGGCTGTTGCTATTGAATAACCTGGGAAACAAGTAGGACTGATATTCCACTTATTTTCAGAAAGAATTTGTGTCAGTTAACAGGACCGAAGCCACACAAAGTAGCGCAGTTCAGAGGAAAACAAAACAAGCAGCAGAGAAAGAGCCACCGCCCCCAGGGGCAAAGAACACAGGCCACAGAGGCTAAGCTCAGGCCGATTTGCAGTCTGGAGATCGTCTGGAGCTAGAACGCCCCCAAGGCCCCTGNNNNTTTTGGTCGCGGGTCAGGCAGAGCGCGTACCCTGGTGCTGCACTGCGGTAACCAGTGACCGGTCTCCTGGTCACTTCCTCCACGACACACCCCCGAGCCCCGACTACTCCAGCCTGCTGCTCGGAACTCCCATTCCTCTTTCTGAGCGCTGTGTGCACTAATGTGTACTCACTGTTGCCCCGTGTGGCCAATCTCCAGATTGCACGTGGCAGAGGTGTTTCAACTTGTCAAATTCAAGGGAGAAAAAGATAGAATAAGTTTGGTCCCTGGATCCCCTAATTCCTAAAAACCAGCAAATAATTTATGAGCCGTATTCCAAATCAGAATATATCGTTTTTTAAAGGATTTTATTTTTTTATTTATTCGACAGAGATAGAGAGAGCCAGCGAGAGAGGGAACACAAGCAGAGGAGTGGGAGAGGAAGAAGCAGGCTCCCAGCAGAGAGCCCGATGCGGGGCTCGATCCCAGGACTCTGGGATCACGGCCTGAGCCGAAGGCAGACGCTTAACGACTGCGCCACCCAGGTGCCCCTAAATCAGAATATATCTTAACTAGATATTAGGGTTTGGGTCAAGTTGCATGCATTAATTACATAGAGCTTTTTGTATGCCAATCATACCTCTATAAAGTGTATTTAAAAAAATAAAATGGGAGAGAATATAGTCACTCAAAGCACTGAGCACCTTACCTGTCTCAGTAAATATGTAAATAAACATAATTATTATTTATCCTTTGCAGAGGACTGGGAGCTGGTCCTATGGGTACTTGGCAGGTGACCTCTGTGGCCAGCTGCCCAACTCCCCACTGCACCCACACCCAGCTCAGCACATCCTCTGCTACTCTCAAGGGCAGCCCA
>NC_048233.1:91339015-91341929 GCF_002007445.2 Ailuropoda melanoleuca
TCAGACTTGAAGGAAATGGCAAACTGCATACCTCATGTCATACACAACCAGCTTGAGGGACTCCTATAAGCATGTACAATGAAATTGTACTGAAGAAAATCTCGTTACTGACCTTTTGCCTTGCAGCAGACAGTTTGGCGTGAAAGTCCCTAAGAAAACGTGTTTTTTAGAGTGTACATGTAAAGTATGTCTCATGGGTAGGATCCGTTTCTTCTCAGCAAAGGTGAGATGAGCAGACAGTATAGCTCAGATTCCAGCTGGGTTTCCTTCACTACCATCAGGGGTGTGTGTGGGGAACCCCAGAGGGCTGGCCAGCTCGGAGGGACTTACAGCCTTTGGTCTCTCACTGCAAGGATGGTGGGCTTCCCTGGTGGTCTGCGTCTGGCCAGGCCTGAGGTGAGTGAGGCAGAGGGTGGGAGGTTGGTGACACAGTTTTGCCCAGAGCTGTCATGGCGGATGGTAGTACAGGGGGAACAGAGGGCCAGAGAGCACCTGGGTGATCTCACGGTGCTGGCTGAAGTCTGAGGCCAGGACAGCAGTTGCTTTTTCCTGGTGCCTGTTCAACTCTTGAGTGACACCGTCCTCTCCCGCCCTGTCCTTTCCAGTCTGGCCAATGCGTGGTCACAGTGACACATGTAACCACACAAAGATATAACTGAGACCATCCTCCTGGAGCATTCCCGGTCCCTCTGCCCCCTGCTCCGCCAGCCCTGCACACGTGCAGTCCTCCTGAGCACCCCTGTAGTGACACAGCTGTGACGATCATCCTGGAACGTTCCTGGTCCCCCTGCCCCCTGCTTGGCCAGTCCTGCACACCCCCAGTCCTCCTGAGCACCCCTGTAGTGACACAGCTGTGACCATCGTCCTGGAGCATTCCCGGTCTCCCTGCCCCCTGCTCCACCAGCCCTGCACACCCCCAGTCCTCTTGAGCACCCCTGTAGTGACACAGCTGTGACCATCCTCCTGGAGATTTCCCTGTTCCCCCTGCTCCATCCTCAGGCCAGCCCTGCACACCCCCAGTCCTCCTGAGCACCCCTGTAGTGACACAGCTGCGACCATCGTCCTGGAGCGTTCCTGGTCCCCCCACCCCTGCTCGGCCAGCCCTGCACACCCCCAGTTCTCCTGAGCACCCCTGTAGTGACACAGCTGCAATCATCACCCTGGAGTGTTCCCGGTCCCCCTGCCCCATCCTCAGGCCTACCCTGTGCACCCCCAGTCCTCCTCAGCACCCCTGTAGTGACACAGCTGTGACCATCCTCCTGGAGCGTTCCTGGTCCCCCCCCCCTGCTTGGCCAACCCTGCACACCCCCAGTCCTCCTGAGCACCCCTGTAGTGGCATTTTCACACCACGCTGTCATTCGTTTTCTCTCGGTCTGTCCTTTCTGCTAGGAGTAGATCTCTCCTGCAGCTGCCTGGCTGGATGACAGGTGGATGAATGGTTTCGGGATCTTTTATCCTGGAACAGCAGGCATCCTTCAAAACCCTGATGGGCAGGGTGAGTCGCTTTCCCTCTGTGTGCCCCCAGCCTCGGTGGAACATGGTGCCCAGGACAAGGGATTTGAGAGTCCTCCCAGATGGAGTTTGTTCTGTGAAGGTGGATTCCTTCTGATATCATTATGTAACCACATAACGTGGCTGTTTCTGTGAGACAGAAAGCGTGCTCCTGTATTGTATTCTCCTTGCACACTGTGGCTAGCAAAGAGTAAGCTGTTCGCTTTGTGGCTCGAAAGCAGCCACAGACCACACATAACTAACGTGTGTGGCTGTGCTCCAGCCATGCTTTATTTACAGAATACAGGCAGAGGTCATATTTGGCCCATGGGTAGTAGTTGCCCACACCCCAGATTTGCAACCTGATGGACGATGGGTGAGAGGGCTCTTGTTTTCAAATGGCAGAGTGGGCGTACACTGGGATCTATNGGGAGTACACTGGGATCTATCCTGCCTGAGCCTGGCCCCTAAATTTGAAAGGAAAAAGGATGATAGCTAGCTTGGCCAACAAGTAACACCTCAGAAATTCCCCTGCATTTATCTGTATTTCTCGAGCTTCCCACGAGATGTTCGTCTGTGTTGAATTACGTGTAGGTATTGTTTTGCTGAATATGTCCCCATTGCCTGGTGGGTATATCTTGCGGGTTATATACCACACAGACGGTCACCTTGTTCAGATCAAGACCGTGAGCACATTAATGGTTCTCATGAGTCAGTGGAGGACCTATTATGTGTGAGCTTCAGGACGAGTTTGACTCAGCCTTTAGCAATGTTATTGAGCACCTGGCTTCCTGGGCCCCTGTGGCACTGGCACTGGCCTCGGCTGCTTCTGCAGTCGTGAGGGAAAAGCATCTGGCCTGGGTGGTCCATCCCAAGCTTTGCTCTGCAGGCTGAGACCTGAGTTTCCTGCCACCTCATTGACTGGGACCAGGTCACAAGCCCATGGATGAGTCAATCTCTGGAACCAGGGAGTGGGACCGTGGAGACCAGCACAGGTTGTTAGGTCCTCTGTTGTAATGACTTTTCTAGTTGCTGTAGTCGCAATGTCTTCTGAGATGCATTTGTTAATAAAACTGGTATTGATTTCTGGTAGTGAGTGGGTCCAAGGTGCTGGCTTCATTCCCCCCCCCCCCCCCCCCGCCCCGCAGCAGAGGAACAATACCGGGTTTCTTGTCATCTGAGATTCTTACAGGTTTCTAAGTTCCCTTCAGTTGAACTCTGTGCTATTAGTTTGGAAAGACTCAGAGAGGACCAGTGATGTGTTGGGGTCACCAGGGAGCCTCAGAAGGGCCAGGAGAAGGCCTGAGCGCCCTGCCTTCAGGCCAGTGCTCTGNTATAATTTTGCAGATGAAGAATATGCCTTTTGCATGGAGTATGGCAAGACTTGTTCCAAGTATTTCCTAGTTGGTACAGAAGTCGGGGA
>NC_048234.1:0-186788 GCF_002007445.2 Ailuropoda melanoleuca
CAAGAGATCCAGACGGCCAACCACCCTCATCAAAAGGTCTCCCAGTGAGCTGCTGATCTTGGCCAATCTAACGAGTGAGCTGAGGGTGACACGAGGGTCACAGGGCACTGGACCAAGCCTTGTTATCCATGGCAGCAGACCGGATGCCCCGAAGGAAGACAAATTGAGCCCAGGAGGAAGGACCTTCTGATCACTGCTCATGTCGCAGGTAGCTAGTGCACTGACAGGTGCACAGAGCACACTGGGAACCTGGAGCTCACTTACCTGACACGGGCAGATCTCTGCATGAACCTTTCGCACGAATCACCCTCCCTCCCAAGGTCACTCAGGCAGGCTCTGAGCGAGGAAGTCTCTGGAGTTCGGTGAGGTGGTTGTTAGCAGCTGCCTGTGAGCAAANGGACCAAGCCTTGTTATCCATGGCAGCAGACCGGATGCCCCGAAGGAAGACAAATTGAGCCCAGGAGGAAGGACCTTCTGATCACTGCTCATGTCGCAGGTAGCTAGTGCACTGACAGGTGCACAGAGCACACTGGGAACCTGGAGCTCACTTACCTGACACGGGCAGATCTCTGCATGAACCTTTCGCACGAATCACCCTCCCTCCCAAGGTCACTCAGGCAGGCTCTGAGCGAGGAAGTCTCTGGAGTTCGGTGAGGTGGTTGTTAGCAGCTGCCTTGTGAGCAAATGGTTGGGGGCCTGGAAACGGAATGCCCCTCTCGGCCCCTGGCTGGTCCCTGGAAGCAGCGGTGCCTCTCGTGTCAAGCCCAGCCGCTTTCCTTCGGTAAAGACAGACGGCGTGTCTGGGGTCGCTGCAGCTCTCGCTCTGACTTCCCGCAGGAGCCGCAGCAGTGTCTGTCCTGTGCCCACATGGGTTTCAGGTACAAGAAAGAGCCGCCCTGAACGCTGCCCCTCTCTGACCAGCGGGAGAGCTTTGCTACTGTGTATCTATTCACTGTGCCTATGCTCTCAATAATTTGCAGATAAATTCAGATTTCTGAAAATCGTTTTTCTGGTGACCACGTCTTCCCCATGAAGCCCCACTTAGTTTAATCAACTGAGAATAACCTTCATCTCTTGCTTAGAGGGGACCCCAGGGAACCCATTTGTAGGAGGATTCAGGGAAGAAAAATGGGTCCTTGACCTGCTTTGAAACTGCCGTATCCACACAGGTAGACCTTGAAAAAAATCACTAACTTTTTTTCAGCTGGGAGGGATTTGCTGGAGAATTTCAACCATGGGTCCTTGGCTGAAATATGTTGCCTTCCCCCAAAATTAATTTTTTTTACACACTTTGCAAACCTACATTCCAAGTTGGCATGCTCCTGCTTTTCTTTACATTCAGGACTTTGAAACAGAGTATCCCTTTGTATTAAATTTGGATTTTGCCAACATTCCATAAAAGTGGTCATTATTTTTATATGTCTTTCTACCAGCTTCTTTTAGTTATTTTACTTAAATTCAGTTAATTAGCATATAGTGTATCATTACTTTCAGAGGTACAGTTCAGTGATGCATGAGTTGCATACAACACCAGGGCTTACTTATCACACCCCGTGCCCTCCTTAATGCCCGTCACCGGTTACCCCTCCCCCCACCTCTCTGTGGGCACAAAGTACGCACACGTGCATGCAAGCAGGTGGACCTCTTCAGCTGCAAGTTACACCCACTCCAAACTCAAGCTAAAAAGAGAATTCATTGACTGACAAACTTGAAAAGCCTGAGTTGCGTCTGGCTGCAGACGAGTTAGATTCCTCTCTCCCCACCCTACTCGTGCACACACCTGCACGGGCACACACGCAGGCTGGAGACTGGTAGCTCCAGGTCTCATTCAGTGTCCGAATGATGTAATTATGGAGTCAGACTTGTACATCCACTCCAACAGCCTCGCGCTCCCCAGACGGCCAGGTAGCTGTGGGCGTGGCAAGCCTCTTGCTCTCTCCAAAGCCAAAGGCAACAAGCAGGGGCTGCACACCGCCCCCTGCCCCGCAAAAGCCTCCCAGCAGACTGTAGCTTAACTCTGCACAACTGGAGGATGAGGGCTCCAACCAGCGGGTCTTGGGACGGTGTGCGTCCAGCAGACAGAGACGAGGGGAGCTCCCAAACTTGGCTGTCCTCCTGAGCCCCCAGAAGGCCCTGCCTTTCCTGAGATTAAAGTATCTCAGCCTGCAAAAAAAGGGGATCTGTCGAAAGGGGAAGGGGTGGGAGGGGCCACAGGTGAGTGACTGTGTGCACAGGCGCACGGGGCCACATTTCCACCCGCCTGAGCGTGAGAGCCTGGCTTTGTACCCAGGTGGCTCTGTCGCTCGAACTCGTGTGCTGAGTGACTGGGCAGGTGCGCGCCGTGGCGGCGGCATCGGGACACCGGATCTGAGCTGGTCTGGCTCTGCCCATTCCTGAGTGACCCTGAGCTGACCCGTCGTGACCTCCAGGTCTGGACCACAGGAGGATGCGGGGCCGGTTGTTTCCCTTCGTTCTGAAAGGCTCGACTTCAGATCGTGTCCGTGGCTGTCAGCTGTTTACTCCTGTGTTGCTGTGGGTGGACGACCTTCAACACGACCTTCAGCACCTCCGCTCCTGCTCTCCGTGTCCTAATGCCCCGCAGCGCGGGGCTCAGGCGGACTCTGGACCGACTTCTCAGAGCTCAGGCCACACGGTGAGGAAGGAGAGAGCGAAGATGGGGGCCGCGTGGGCGCGGGGCACCCTGTTCTGCTGAGCCTCACTCCGGCCCCAGGGACGGTGAGGGCTGATACTGGGTCCTGGCCACTGCCCCGATTCCTCGAAGGCAATGTGGGGGCTCTGGAAAGACATGTCAGATGCTTCCAGCTGGAGCAAATGGCCCTTGAAGGTCCGTGAAGCCCGGCCCCCGCTGAAATGTCTAATTCACTGAAGCCAGCCCTCAGCCTGAAGAATGAGGCCAAGAGGGGGCAGAGCAGCGAGTGGCAAACCAGAGACTCCGGCAAGACTGAAGGAGGAGGAAGCCGAGACCCAGGGACCCAGGGACCGGCGGACGGCAGCCCCACATTTAGACAGAGGCCTGCCAGGAGGAGGCCCGGAGTCCTGCCTCCCTCCGCTCGGCTGGCTGCTCGCCGCCCTGCGAGCTGCGCGGGGTACGGGGGGCAATTCCGGCCGGAGGAGCCGACCTGGGGGACAGCAGTGTGGGTGCAAACCTCCCAGCAGTCAGCAGTGCCCGAGCGACACAGGGCGAATAGAAACCTTGACCGCCCACTTCCTGCGCGTCTCCAGCCCAGGCTCGGGCCTTGGGGGCCAGAGGAGCCACTGAGCTGCGACCCTCCTGGTTCCCACCGACCCTGAGGCCTCGAGATTCCGGCGATTCCATCCCTCTGGGCTTGGTAGAAGCTTCAAGTACGAGCCTCACCAGAGAGACAGAAGGAAGGAAAGGGAAAGGGAGAAAAAACCCACACACAGCGGTACTTTTCTTATATAGAATTTGTACAATATATTTCTCTTCATTTGCATATTTTACCCACAACTTCACATCCTTTTTACAGGCTGAACTCAGCTTGATATAATCAAAATTCTTTCTTTCAAACAAATAAAAATTCAAAATCGTGAACCCGTAAGAAAGCAAATTAAAAATGATGATGAAAATAAGTCACCCCTCCCACTAGGAGCAGTGTCCTTTTGTACAATATATGGGGTTTGGGTCCGAACCTCTGTATGGGTCAGGCACATGTTTTCACGACGCCTTTATTCTTGCCAGTTTTAGCTCCTGCCTGGCAAGTCTGCCTCCGAGGATCAAAGGGAGGCTGGTCTTGGAGGCGTCGGTTCCTTGGTGGCGACTGGGAGCCGAGGCGGGTGGGAGGCAGAGCGGCCGGGCCGGCGGGGCGAGCAGGGGAGAGCAGCAGCTGTGTGCCAAGCAGAACCCGGGCTCGCTCTATGCAAAGTGGTCAGAGAGACCAGAACAGCCAGGCCGAGGACAGACAGCAGCGGGCAGAGGTCAGATTTATTTACAATTCGGCCATCGAACGATAGACAGCAAAGTTGGTGGTGACTGCCCCGAGGTGTGACCCTGCCCTGCCTGTCTGTCCCACCTGGGTCAGTCAGTCCGGGTCCTGAGGGCTGTGGATGGCAGCGAGGTGAAGTGGTGAGTGCACGGTCTTGTCTTTCAGACCCCCCCTCCCCGTCAGAGTCGGGCCCCAACACCTGCTCTGTGACCTCCCTCTGCACTGCGAGAACCACCTGGGTCTGGGTGGTATGCACGTGGGGCCTTCTCTGGGGGTGCAGGCAGAGCGGCAGAGAACGCATTTCTACCAAGCCACAGTGCCTGCCTGAGTGCATCCTGACCCACACGGGCCGGGGGCTCGGGCCTTGCTGAGGTCAGAGCAACGGGCCTTAGGTCACCAAGTTCCCCGCCCCACCCCCTGTCCCCTTTGAATGGTTCCTCACAGGAGGGCTCCACGTGCAGCCTGGGGGCTTGACTGGGGACCACACTCTAGGGCTGCAGGACGCTGCCGCCCCTCGGCCTCCTGACCCAGAAGGCAGAAGTGCTTCTGCAGGAAGACCCTCCTGGGACCCACAGTCGTGGGCCCTTCCAACCCAGACCCCTGCAGGGAACGGTCACATGGCGGGGCTGACCTGCTCAGCTTGGCCCTAGCTGCAAGGAGCCTTCCGTGGGCCCCGACGCCATTCTGGAATGGCAGCTGCCCGAGGCACTCTTCGCGCCTGTGAGTCCCGCTGAGGCTTGCACACAGCCCCCGTGCCGGCTTTGGAAACCCAGTCATCACCAGCACTGCAGGGCACGACTGCGATCATAAAAAGGAGAATGGGAAATAGCACTGGCTAGAACTAATGCCGCTTTGCCAGACCAACGACAGCCAAGCAAGCACACAGAGTCCCAGAGGTGGATGTGACGGGCTACCGTGACCATGGAGAAGAAATAAAAGCATCATATATTTTTTGTTTGTTTTTTTGGTTTTGGGTTTTTTTTTTTTACTTCTAAAATAATACCTCATCTGATAACACTCCAAGTCTTTAAGTACAGAAGCTTTCACACGAACAGCGTGTCCCCCGAGTGGCTGTTCCACTGGGCACCCTTGAGGCCTCCCAAGGGAGCCATGTGGTTGTGTTTTAAAAATGTCAGGTGGAAACTGAAATATGTGAGAACAACTAAACGCAGATGTGCTGGGAACCAGAGCAAAAGCGATGCCCGTGGGCAGTCCGCCGGCTGTGACCAAGGGCACTTGTGCTCACAGAGGGCTTCTGTGGGACGGCCACGTGGCCAGGACAAGCTCCCACTGGCTTTGGTGTGGACTGCCCAGTCCCAAGGAGCAACAGCAGAAGAAGAGCTCCCAGGCCAGGCCGCTGCTGCAGGAGGCCCTGCCGAGGACGGCAGCTCTGGGCAGGCTCTGTCTTCACGGGAGGGGCAAGTGCGGCTGCTCCAGCTCCGTGAGACAGAACCCTTGCCGGGCAGAAGCCTTTCAGGTCTTGCCGGGCTGTGGCTTCCACAGGCACAGAGCCTGGAGAAGGCGGGTCTCGGAACGGCCAGCCCTCCTGAACAGCTCTGCGCCGCGGTGCGCGTGGTGCCAGCTCGTGACGCGGCAAGGTCTCGGACGCGTGGCTGTTTGGCATTCTACTCGGAGTGGAAGTGGGAGCTCAAGGGCAGCCGGGCAGAGACGCCACAGGCGTTTTCCTGAATGAGTTTCAATGTCCGTTCTAAAGTTCTTGCGGACAGGTTAGCTAGTTCCATGCACGCCACACCAAGCGCTAACACTCGACATTCCAGAGGCGGGTTGCCTTATTTGGGTAGTTGATGGCCAGGCTGATAGCAGCAATGTTCTGCAGAGCCTGTGGAGGGAGAAAGGGTCACTGCCAATGTCGAACCATTCATTTGCTCGTTCATGAAGTGCGAACCGGACAAGACCCTCAGCTGAGCACTGGGGGTCATCGGGGGAGTAGGGACAGACATGAGCCAGATGTGGCTCCCCTCACCCAGAGCTCCAACCTACAGCGAGGGACGGATTCTCTCAAGACCCCGTGAGAGCTGCAAACATAGGGCAGAAATACTATCACGGCTCTGAGACAGGTGCAGGTGCTGGTGGGCTCAGCGGTCCCAGAGGACACGGACCACAGGGCGTCTGGGCAAGCTCTTTAGGGAAAGGGATGAGCTCAGAGGAACAGAAGCGGAGAAACAAGCAGCCAGTGTGGGCCACAGTGGGAAGGTCCTGGGAAGCACTGGAGCCAGGCCGAGGCCGCTGTGTGAGCTCAGTGCAGCGAGAGTAGAGGGTGGTGGGGGGAGGAAGAGGCAGAGCACTGGCCCAGCACAGAGGAGCCTGTGGGGCGGGTCAGCATGAGCACGAGGAGACGGGACGCGGGGACAAGCAAGAGGGAGGAGCCCACAGGAATACACGACACGGAGCTCTTGGCGCCATATGGTCAAATCTCCAATTTTCGCTGTGTATCGTGAAACCAGGGGTGGCCGAGGCAGTGCGGGCAGGATCTGTTAGGAGGGGCAGGAGTTCCTCCTCTGCCCACAGGTCTCCGGAGAATTCATACAAACACCTCTTAGTTGATGGGGGGTTTCCACGTCCCAGCAGCCCTCAGGCTTCCCTGCGAGACGACCGTGTGTTCACTGAGCAGGCGTGCCAGGAACAGACGCCGACTCCTGCGTGACCCTGGGCAAACCTCCCCCTTGTCTGAGCTCAGCGTCCCCATCTGTCCGCTGGAGGGCTGGACCACAAGCTCTCAGATAGTCACGGGGTCTGTGAGCCTAAGGCTCTCAACGTGTGGTCTGGGCCTGGAGGCTCCGGAGACCCTCACAGGGGCTCTGCACAGTGGAAAACACTGTTGCAGTGATGCTGAGACATAAGTCTGCCTTCCCCCCTGCACGCCCCCGAGCATAGCGCGGAGTTCCCCTGAGGCCGCTGGGCTCCGGCCGGGGGCTTTCTGGCAGGGCAGACGCGGACGACCGCCGCTCTCCGCGGGAACGACTGTACTTTGAAAAATAGAGCTGCTTTTCACAGAATGTGTTACTCATATGAACATGGAATGAGTTTATTATTTCTTAAAATGAACTGATAAATGTTTAAGTTTTTTGTTTTAATTTCTAAATTTAAAATCTCATTTAATTTCTAATGGCATATATCAGTATGTAGAACACGTCAACATAAGCTTTTAGGGATCCCCAGTAATTCAGAAGTGCAGAGGGATCCTGGGACCAAACTGTCAGGAGCTCTCCTACCAGGGAAGAAAGTTACATCCCAAACTGTCTGAAACCTGACCGTACGGAAACCTCAGTCGAACTGTCGATTTAAGGCATTGGCTGTTTTAGTTTCAAAGACACAAATTCTTGTTGATGTCTTCCAAGCCCACGGTCTAACATGAATGACACCGATAACCGGGCTCAACGGCTCTCAGACAGCAGAGGGAAGCGACTGGGTTGGGACAGAGCTCCGTGCCGACCCCGGGGGCAGCGGGGACGGGGACAGCTGGCTCTGGAGGGGACAGAGTACCTGTGCCGCGCAGCGGAGAAGGTGGTCGTCGGTGGTTAAGGCCAGGAGGTAATCCTGCAGCAGGCCGAGCTCCTGGGGAGAGAGCAGAGATGCAGCGTCACGGGACCAGCGCCCGGCGGACACCCACCCACAACCACAGCAGTCGCGCTCTGCCAGGCGCCTCATGACACGACCTCCCTGGAGAGCCGAGGAAGGGCCTGCACCAGGAGCAGCCCTGTGCCTGGTTCCAGGGGGGGCTCTGCCCTGACTCACCCACGTTCCTCATGTAGAAAATGAGGGGGTTAGCTAAAGAATTCTGAAAGGCCTTCATCTCTCACATTCAATGGGCCTACGCTGCTCATGGGAGGAAAAAGGAGGAGGAGGAACCCATCCGTTTCATTCTCCAGGATTCACTGTTGTCAAGGACGACCACAAGCAGTTCTGTCCCCTCTGGGTTCAGACCCGACAGAACAAACAGTCTTCCCGAGGGTTGGGCAGAGGCGAGGACCCCGTGGGGCAGCCCCCGCCGCGCGGGTGGGACCCTCACCTGGGCGCGGTTCTCGGTGACGAAAAAGAGCTCGGTGAGGGCGCGGTGCAGGGGGGGCAGGATGCCTGGCTGCGTCACGTCCTCAAACAGGCTGTACTCCATGTGGCTGAAGAGCTGCCACAGAGGCTTCAGCAACGCAAGGTCACAGAGGTCGCTGTGGGGGCGGGGCTGGGGGTCAGTCCTGAGACAGACGCCAGAGGGACGCCCGCTGGCCGACCCCCGACATCGAGGAAAGTCATTACCCTCCCAAAATATTCACCAGCGGCAAACAGGGAAAGGGGCAGGACCCAAACTTCGAAACAGGGCTCCAAGGAAGCGGGAGACCCTGGAGCGCAGACACGTAAGTCAACCGCACGTCTTTAAAATGGGTGCTATGAAGAACTTCCATCAGCGGTGGAAGAATCTCGAGATGAGGGTGACGTGGAAAAGAGCCACACATAAAACTGCAGATGCAAAATAAAAGTAAAACACAAGTGCACACACAGTACCGTGTGACCATGTCAAAACCAACAGTGAACAAATACACACAAAATGTTATCCATGCTTGTCCCTGTCGGTTTCCTAGATTTTTTTCTTTTCTAAAAATGTATTTATTTGAGGGGGGGGGCACAAGCAGGCAGAGGGGGCAGAGGCAGAGGGAGAAGCAGGCTCCTGGCTGAGCAAGGAGCCCTATGCGGGGCTCGATCCCAGAACCCTGAGATCATGACCGAGCCAGCCAGGCACCCCAGTTTCCTAGATTCTCTGCAACGCTCATTGCTTCAACAATCAGAGAACAAGAGAAGTTTAAAACACAGTGATGACCCATATTACAATCTCAGGGTCATGAAACACAAGAAACGTGCTGATGCGGGTGTTGGCCAGAACCTCTGCAATCCCACGGGCCTCTGGTGAGAGACTCGCTGACAGTTTTGACTCAGAGGATGTACTTTTCATTTCGCATCAACATCCTTCAGAGCAAATAATATCCTGGGCCTCACTACATGACTTTATGCATTTATAATCGTAAATTTTGCCTTTTCTCTTTAACGTATGACTTTAAAAAGTACTCTGTATCTGTTGGCCATTTGTATGTCTTCTTTGGAGAAGTGTGTTCAGGTCTTCTGCCCATTTCTTAACTGGATTATTTGTTCTGCGGGTGTTGAGTTTGGTAAGTTCTTTACGGATTTTGGATCCCACCTTCTCCCCATTCCGTGGGCTGCCTCTTAGTTTTGCTGGCTGTTTCCTTGGCTGTGCAGAAGCTTTTTATCTTGATGAAGTCCTTGTTTCCCTTGCCTTCGGAGACGTGTCCTGAAAGAAGCCGCTGTGGCCAAGGTCGAAGAGGTTACTGCCTATGTTCTCCTCTAGGACTTCGATGGATTCCTGTCTCACATCCAGGTCTTTCATCCATTTAGAGCTTATCTTTGGGTGTACGGTGTCAGAGAATAGTCCCGTTTCATTCTTCTGCACGTGGCTGTCCAATTTTCCCAGCACTATTTATTGAAGAGACTGTCTTTTTTCCACTCGATGTTTTTTCCTGCTTTGTCAAAAATTAGTTGATCATAGAGCCGAGGGTCTATTTCTGGAGTGTGTATTCTGTTCCATTGGTCTATGCGTCTGTTTTTGTGTCAGTACCATGCTGTCTTGGTGGTCACAACTTTGTAATATAGCTTGCAGTCAGGCAATGTGATGCCCCCAGCTTTGTTTTTCTTTTTCAATGTTTCCTTGGCAATTTGGGGTCTTTTCTGGTTCCATACAAATTTTAGGACTGTTTGTTCCAGCACTTTGAAAAATGCCATTAGTATTTTGATAGGGATGGAGTTGAAAGTATAAATTGCTCTGGGCAGCACAGACACTTTAATAACAATGTTTATTCTTCCGATCCATGAGCATGGAATGTTTTTCCATCTTTTTGTGTCTTCTTCAATTTCTTTCATCAGTGTTCTGGTTTCTAGAATATAGATCCTTTACCTGTTTGGTTAGGTTTATTCCAAGGTATCTTATGGTTTTTCGTGCTATTGTAAATGGAATCGATGCCCTAATTTCTCTTTCTTCAGTTTCATTGTTCGTGTATAGAAATGCAACTGATTTCTGAGCATTGATTTTGTATCCCGCCACGTTACTGAATTGCTGTATGAGTTCTAGTAATTTGGGGGTGGAGTCTTTTGGGTTTTACACATAAAGTATCATGTCATCTGCGAAGAGTTTGACTCTTAGCCATCAGGGAAATTCAAATAAAAACCACATTGAGATACCGCCTTACACCAGTTAGAATGGCAAAAATTGACAAGGCAAGAAACAAAAGATGTTGGAGAGGATGTGGAGAAAGAGGAACCTCTTACACTCTTGGTGGGAATGCAAGTTGGTGCAGCCACTTTGGAAAACAGTATGGAGGATCCTCAAAAAGTTAAAAACAGAGCTACCCTATGACCCAGCAATTGCACAACTGGGTATTTACCCCAAAGATACAGATGTAGTGAAAAGAAGGGCCATATGCACCCCAATGTTCATAGCAGCAATGTCCACAAGAGCCAAACTGTGGAAGGAGCTGAGATGTCCTTCAACTGATGAAAGGATAAAGACGATGTGGTCCATACATACAATGGAATATTACGCAGCCATCAGAAAAGACGAATACCCACGATTTGCATCAACATGGATGGACCAGGAGGGGGTTATGCTAAGTGAAATAAGTCAACCAGAGGAAGACAATTATATGGTTTCACTCATATGTGGAATGTAAGGAATAGCATGGAGGACATTAGGAGAAGGAAGGGAAAAATGAAGGGGGGGAATCAGAGTGGGAGATGAACCACGAGAGACTATGGACTCTGGGAAACAATCTGAGGGTTTTAGAGGGGAGGAGGGTGGGTGGATGGGCTAGCCCGGTGATGAGTATTAAGCATGGAGCCCTGGGTGTTATATGCAAACAATGAACCATGGAACATTACATCAAAAACTACCGATATGCTCTACGGTGACTAACTGAACATATAATAATAATAAAGTATTCTGTACATTTATTCTTTTTTTTTTAAAGATTTTATTTATTTATTTGACAGAGATAGAGACAGCCAGTGAGAGAGGGAACACAAGCAGGGGGGAGTGGGAGAGGAAGAAGCAGGCTCATAGCGGAGGAGCCTGATGTGGGGCTCGATCCCATAACGCCGGGATCACGCCCTGAGCCGAAGGCAGACGCTTAACGACTGCGCCACCCAGGCGCCCCTGTACATTTACTCTTGGAGCCAATCAGTTTCTTCCAGAAGAAAAGCATGGGGAAAACTTGGTTTGACTGAAAGAGACAGCTCTATAGCAGAGCTTTCAGGAAAGTGCTCAGGGAGTGAAGTCAATGCACCTGCCCGGCTATACCGCGTCTGGCCCCCCTCCCCTGGGGCTGCCTGTCCCCTCTGCCGGTCCGGTCTCGCCCCGGGACCGAGGAAGGTCAGCGCTCTGCAGAAGCGCATCCACCACATGGCCAGGAAGGGCCCAGGAGTCTGAACAGAGTTTCAAACCCATCACTCAACCAGACCTTTCCCACTGCAAGCTGCTCTCAAAAGAACAGAACTGAGCCCCTGTGGGCTAAGGGACCTGTCCTGCACACGAGGGCACAGTCTGCTTATCCCTCCCTCTGCCAGCCTGCGTGCAGACACACTGCTCGCCCTGACGTGGAGAGCCCTTCATTGGTAAAATTACAACAGCGCCGTATTACAGCCGCGTGATAAAGAAACAGAAGATGCCCTGCGACTTCGATAACATCACTCCACCCTGACGGGCACCCTGTGTCTGTGTGCCTTAAAAATGCTGGGGGTGTGTGCCTGGGTGGCCAGGCTGGGTAAGCGTCTGACTCTTGATTTTGGTTCAGGTAGTGAGATCGAGCCCTGCGTCCGGCTCTGCACTGGGCGTGGGGCCTGCTGAAGACTCTCTCTCTGCACCACCCCCACCCCCGCTCACATGCTCGCTCTCTGTCTCTCTTAAAAAAGAGAAGCTAGAGAGGGACACTGAAGCCCTGACAGGCAGGGGTCTGAGTGTGTGGACGATGCATGTGGCACAGTTGCCACACCTGCCCTCCAAGATGAGGAACAAGGCAATATGTCTTTATTTTTTTTTTTTTAAAAGATTTTATTTATTTATTCGACAGAGATAGAGACAGCCAGTGAGAGAGGGAACACAGGCAGGGGGAGTGGGAGAGGAAGAAGCAGGCTCCCAGCAGAGGAGCCTGATGTGGGGCTCGATCCCACAACGCCGGGATCACGCCCTGAGCCGAAGGCAGACGCTTAACCGCTGTGCCACCCAGGCGCCCCCAAGGCAATATGTCTTTAATCCCCACTTCTCCTCAGTACTCTCTGGGAGGTCCTGGCTAGTGCAAAAAGGGAAAAAGGCAAATAAAATAAAAATTTAAAAAGAATCACGGAACTTTACATCAAAAACTAGGGATGTACTGTACGGTGACTAACATAATATAATAAAAAATATTATTAAAAAAATAAAAAGTTAGAAAAAAAAATTTAAAAAGCGTCTAGGGGCACCTGGGTGGCACAGCGGTTAAGCGTCTGCCTTCGGCTCAGGGCGTGATCCCGGCGTTATGGGATCGAGCCCCACATCAGGCTCCTCTGCTATGAGCCTGCTTCTTCCTCTCCCACTCCCCCTGCTTGTGTTCCCTCTCTCGCTAGCTGTCTCTATCTCTGTCAAATAAATAAATAAAATATTAAAAAAATAAAAAATAAATAAATAAATAAAAAGCGTCTAAGGACCAAGAGAAAGAACTAAGACCCGTTCTTTGTAGATAACGGACTGTGCTCTGAATAACCCACACACACTCTCTTTAACAAACAGAGCACGGTCACTGCATACAAAGGAAATACACAAAAATTAATTCTATATGAGCAGAAACAATTAGAAGTAAGAGTTGTAAAACACCAATTACAACAGCATCAAAACCACTGACTGCCTAGAGATCAATCTAACGGAGTGTTGTGCAGCCCGTCTACACAGAAACCTGTAAGACGTGACTCTGGGCTGAGCAGCGGAGGACTGCAGAGGAGAGGAGCCCAGACGTAACGCTTGTGGGCTAGGGGTCCAGCGCCGTAAAGGGTCATAACCCCATCGGGCAAGAGGAGGCGTGTGCATATGTGCGTGCACAGAAACAAACACGTGGGTTAGGGACGCGAGGAACACTACAAGGTACCAGAAGCTCTGGCCAGAGTGACCAGGAAAGAAACAGGACAAAAGGCATCCACCCCAGAGGAGAAGATGCAGAACTGTGTGCAGATGCCCCTACAGAGAGAGCACTGGAGACCCCACAGAAGACGCTGGAACACATCAATTCAGGAGAGTCACAGGGCACAAAATCAGCACAGAAAAATCAGCTGCATTTCTACACACTAACAATGAACTATCAGAAAGAGAGATTAAGGAACAGACCCATTTACAATGGGATAAAAAAGAATAAATACTTAGAAATAAATTTCAACAAAGGAGGTAAACTGTACGCTGAAAACTGCTGAATATTGATGAAAGAAACTGAAGAAAACACAAGTAAGCGTAAAGATAATCCGTGTTCAAGGGCCCGAAGAATACTGTTAAATGTTCATGCTGCCCAAAGCAATATGCTGATTCCATGTGGGCCCTATCCAAGTCCCAACGGCATTTTCACAGAAACGGGAAAAACGACGCTACAATTCATACGGAACTACAGAAGACCCTGAATAACCAAGTCAGTCTTAAGAACAAACCTGGAGACCTCACACGTCCCGATTCTAAACCATAATCCAGAGCTACAGTCATCCAAACAGCACGGGACTGGAAATACAACAGGCATAGAGACTGACGAACAGGACAGAGGGCCCAGAAGCAAACCCATGCATATACAGCCAATTTCTGACAGAGGTGCCAAGAATATGCAATGAGGAAAGGACGGTCTCAACAAATGTGTTGGGAAAACTGGACAGCCACATGCAAAAGCACGCGACCAGATCCCTAACTTACACCACGCACAAAATCAACTCAAAATAGGTGAAAGACTTGAATGTGAGACCTCCAACTGCAAAACTCCTATAAGAAAACACAGGGCTAAGCTCCTTGACGTAGGTCTTGGCAACGATTTTTTTGAATTTGACATAAAAGCAAAAATAAGAGGGACTACATCAAACTAAGTGAACAGACCAACAAATGAAAAGGCAATCTATGGAATGGGAGAAAATATTTGTAAATCACATCCAAGAAGGGGTTAATATCCAAAATACACAAGGAACTCATGTGACTCAATTTCAAAAGAACCAAAATAGCCCAATTAAAACATGGTCAAAGGACCTGAACAGACATTTTCCCAAAAAAGACATCCAGATGGCCAACAAACACATGAGAAGATAGGGGCTCACATACTCATCATCAGGGAAATGCAAATCAAAGCGACAACATGATGTTGCCTCGCATGTGTGAGGACAGCCATCATGGAAAGACGGGAGACAACAGGGGTTGGCGAGGACGCGGAGAAAGGGGAACCCTGGTGCACTGCTGGTGGGAACGCACACAGTACAGCCGCTCTGGAGACCAAGATGGAGGTCCCTCAGAACTACTGTACGATCCAGCAATCCCACTACGGGGTTTACGGCAAAAGCACATGAAATCATTACCTCAAAAACATAGCTGCACTAGAACGCCCACAATAGCCAGGGAAGTCTACCGATGGAAGCGGGGATGCAGCGAACGTGGTGCGTGTAGACACACAACGGATTCTTCAGCCATGAGAAGGAGACCCTGCCGTGTGTCACAGCACGGACGGGCCTGGAAAGCATTACGCTCAGTAGACTAAGTCTGAGAAAGACAAACCCTGGGCGATCTCACTTCTATGGGGAAACCAAAACGAACCGAGCAAACTCGTAGACACGGAGAGTAGAATGGTAGTTGCCAGGGGCTGGGGGTGAGGAAGATGGGGAGAGGCTGGTCAAAGGAACAAACCCCCAGCCGTGAGACGAATAAGGCCTGAGGATCTGACATAGAACACGGTGACAACAGCGGACGATGGCATACAGCGCTGCCTCATTTAACAGAAATTTGCTGAAAAGCAAGTTTCAGCAAGAGGAGATCTTCCGTGCTGTCACGCACAACGGAGGTCACCATGTGAAGTGCTGGGTGTGTTAACTAGCCCGACGGGGGAGCCTTTCACAACACGGACATACATGAAATCATCACCTTCCACACTCTAAATATATTACAATATTGTCAGTGACATCCCACTAAAGCAGGAAAAACAAGAGAAACGAAGCAACCAATTCTAAGATGCGTAGGGACGTGCAGGGTTGGGGCAGCCATGACATCCTCGAAGACGAAGAACGCCACGTTTCTACGACGAGATACGTCCGTCTGTCATAAAGCTACAACACGGAAGACAGTGTGGAACTGGCACAAGGAACCAAAATGACCAAGGGTACGGCAGAGACCAGACAGATGCATGCGTATGCGGGCGCCCTCTGGGTGACAAAGCTGGCGCCGGAGTGAGGTGAGGGGAAAGGTGGTCTCTGGGGTCAAGTGGAGACTCATGTCCAAGGAACTAATCCTGACCCGACACTTCCCATGACAACACACAGACGTCATCCCATGGGGGACGTAAGCTAGAAGTGACAGAAAAAACAAGCTTCTAGAACACAGGAAATAGAGTCGTGACGCCAAGACAGGGTACAGCAAACATGCCCTACACAGGACAACAAAGGCACTACCACTAAAACAAACAAACAAAAGCCCCACTTGTTGAACTGGAAGATCTTCCCATCAGACACCACTGAAAGGGAATGACAAGCCACAGAGTGAGAGGCGGTCCTCACAGTCCAAACCCCCGCAAAGGACCCACGGAGGGCAGCTCACCTGTGGGTGCAGCATCGTGCGATCCTCAGAAGCAGGTGGATGGCTTTTAAGCGCTGATGACCAGTCTGGCGACAAGCTACGCCCACCAACCATTCCCAGATTTTGCCCAGCGGGAGGTGCGGCACGACTCTGTCTTCTGACAACATCTGCTTCAAGATCTCAAAGCCTGGCCCGCACCCACGAGACACAGGTATTGCAGAAACATTAGCTGCTCTGAGTTTTGATAAACAGAACAAAACAACTATGATCATTTAAATTTTGCCTAAAATTATGCCTTGGATAAAAGCAACAAAGGACATTTTCAGTTTCTCCTTTCTGCAACGTGCCCTGCCCTCTGTAGGTCCCCACCGGCAGCTCTTCTGTCCGTCCACTCACGTGAACGACCCGCAGCCACGGCACAGAGTGACGTGCGTGGAGGTCTCAGCTTTGATCTGAACACACGCCGGTGACACTGTGGCCCCTGCATCCACAGGGGGTCCCAAGACAAGCCTGTGGTTGGAAGGAGCAGCGCACACACCTGTCTGGAACCGCCCCAGGTGTCCCGCCGTCACAGTGAACTTGTAGCCCCACTCCGTGTTGCTCATGTCAGAGGTGAAACGGTAGTACAGAGTGTCTCCTGCGTCACACAAGACCAGAAAGAGCTCAGGACAGCGCAGCAACCAGGAACGGCAAGGGACACACTCCTGGTGGGAAAGGCTACACCCGGGGTGACACCCTCCCACAACGTCCCTCTTCTAGTACTGAGTGTCAACACTCGATGTGAAGTGTCTAATGACCAAGGACATATTTACTACCTGGGAGCTCAAAATCCTTCCATTTCTGCTGGGACCCACTGAAAGTGTGTCGGTCCTGCTGGAAGTCACTACTGCTGGACATGGCTAGCTCGTCACAGCCTTCCTCTGTGCTGCACTGCGAGTCGAATTTGACGGACAGGTAGATTGCCCCGGGGATGTGGACTTTATCCTGCAGAGGGGACATAAGGACACTTCCGTCACTCCTGCGGGCTTGTCTCGTGCCATGTCCTGCAACTCTAAGACAAGGAGGACGGGGAGCACGGCCCGGGTGATGAGACAAAGGACAGGGGTCTCCACAGTGTGGCCACATCATCAGGAGACAGTGCAGCCAGGGTTGAACCCAGGCCCACACACGGACTCACTGTCCAAGATCCCAAGGATTCCCTGCAAGGACCTTGCTGCTGGAAAGGCGGACTCCTCCCCCCAGGCCCAGGGGCCCACTGTTTCCTATTAAGCCAAGGTCAGAAGACTGGGTTGTGGAGACTCCCCGGATTTGGGGGGCAGACTGCTGCTTAGACGGAGGGAGGGCTGCCCAGAGGGGAGCAGCCAGCGTGGACGTGGACGAGAGCCTCAGCATCCCTCGCAGGTCCTGCCAGCCGCATGCCCTGGACGTACCTCAAAGTTGGTGTTATTGTTATATGGGTGTTTCGACTCCCTCACTTGCACCTCCATCCCGGGCTCCTCCATGAACTGGCAGGCAGCCAGGGCCATGGCCCCCAGCATGCTCCCGTGGCAGCCCTGGAGCACGTTCCGCAGGATCTGGCAGGACATGAGGCAGGGAGTGTCAGAGCCTCCCAGTGGCAGGAAGAAGGGCGAGTCCATTTCAACTCAAGGCCCATCCAAAGAGGCTGGCTTCACCCTGGCCCCTAGCCCCACCCCTGAAGCCAACTCTTCCAGCCGCCTCTCACTGCGGGGATGGGGATGGGGTGGGGGCTTGCTGTGAGAAGGACAGAGAAACAATGATGGCACAAAGGGACACATGCCAAGGAGGTGTGGAACTAGGGCTCCATGGGGCAAGGATGGGGAAGGCCATGCTCCCCTTTGTTACTTCCAAATGAGAGGCATGGCTACAGCCAAGCTGCCAGCCCCTCCGAGGCTGTGTGGCTGGGAATACATACACGGGACTTAGAAACCAGTGGTGTTCTTAGACGGCAAATTAAGGAGGAGAAGATAAACTCACTTCCTGAGGAATCCCCCCCATAGGGCATGTGTGTGTGTGTGGGGGGAGTGAGAGTACACCATGTGTATGCGGGGGGGGGTACACCGTGTGTGTGTGTGTAGGTGCCAAGGGGACGGGGGTGAAGCAGGCGGCAGTAAATGTGACTCAAGATTTTCGCGCTTGGAAGCTGGAAGGTGCTCACAGACCTTCCCAGCTCGGCTGGAGGAGGCGCCCGTGGCTTCCCCCTGCCCAGATGCCCAGACCAGACTGTGTTCTGCTGTGTGGGTCCTCTGGGTACGTTCCCCCTGGGAATTGCGACCCCAGCCCTCCTCTCAATGACGACGTTGAAGATTTGACTCAAGAACCGACCCGGAGGCCTGGAAACTCAGAACCGGAACACAGGCTTAGGCTGCAGACCCCGCACCTGCCTTCTCGAGGCCCGGGCCTCTTACTGCACTTCCTCCAGACAGAACTCTCCCTGCTTACAATGTGACAGGTGCGAGTGCCCCGGAACAGACGTTCCAGAAACAAGACACACACGCCCTGTACCACCGGGACAGGCCATCCGCCGTACTTCACCGTGTCCCCGGGACTTGGACAACATGACGAGAGATGGGCTAGGACGCGTGCAGGGTCAGGCTCCGCGGGAGCGCGGTGTCAGTACCCATGCGCACCGCGTCTGCCCCAGGCCAGGAGCTCAGCTCCAGGCCAGGACCGGAAAGAGCCCGGCCGTGCCCCCTCCCCCCAGCCTCTGCTGCGCCCACAGCTGTCGCAGAGCCGCACGGCCACACGGGCGACCTCCCTCCGGGGAGGCCCTCACCACAGGAAGCAGGTTCAAATGCTGGGGGGGCAGAGGAGGAGCAGAGCGGGTGACAATCACCTTCTCCCACTGCTGCTTTTCTTCCAGCTGCATGAACATGTCCAGGATGTAGGTCATGTGGGCCGGGCCGCTGAGCTCCAGGGTGTCCTCGCTCACGGGCACGTGGCCAGGCCACTCGGCGAGCAAGGAGGCCAGCACGTGGCGGGCGTACAGCACGGCCGTGGCCTCGTTCACGCGGAACAGGTACTCCCGCACGGCCCTCTTGCTCTTGCAGTTCAGCTCCTTGTGCAGGAGGGCAGCGCTCTGGCTGCGCCGCTGCTTGGCGTAGCTGTGCTGCAGTTCGCTCTCCGTGCTGGCGATGAGCTTCTGTGCCACGGGGTTCGACTCCGCCGTGGCCTGCTCACAGCGTGCGGGCCGGGACTGCAAACCCGAGACCACCGTTACTGCGGCCGCCCTCACCACCGGGCGGGGGCCGGCGGCTGGGGCAGACCTTCCGCGTCCAAGGTGGAGGCAACATACCAAGCACGGTAAGATGATCATGTCTGTGTCCACAGCTTTGGCGCCCTGCTCCTCCAGCCTCAGACTCCGACTGGGCTGCCACCTCTGGGCCAGGGTCCGAATCCTTTCATCCGTGGTGAGCTCGTCCCCGTCAAACCTGGCGGGAAGGGGCACAAGGCTGGGTACGCACATCACAGAAAGCTGAGAGCTCGGCCGCGGTGGAACTTGTCAGAAATACCAATCCGAGCAGTCCTGTGCCTGCGCAGTGACCTTAGTGCCCCATATTCCGCAACCTGGACTCACAGCACTCATGTACTCATGCCCTGGTGGTAGAGGGTGCAAAGTGTCCCTCAGGATCTTCGAAACAACGTTCCCAGAGGCTTTAGCAAGATACACAACCACCACTGGCAACAGGGTCCCCACCCCTCTTCAGCTCGACGGGCTGATGCAACTACGTTCTCACCCGCAGGAGGCCAGTGAGCCTACCCTCAGCAGCTGGGTTGAGGGTGCCCTCCTCTCTCCACCCTCCCTCCTCTGGACCGGAACGCAGGTGGGTATGGGTGAGCCACGTGACAACACGCAGGGTCAGGCACAGAGCAGAGCTGCCCACCCACCCTGCACTGCCACAAGAGAAAAAACAAATTCTATCTTCCTTGACCGGGTATTTCTGGGTTTCTTAGTTACAGACCATGCCCTGCTTCGTTTCACAAAGGATTTGAGGCAACATATAAGAAATACAGGAAAATAGAAATAGAAGATAAAAACATAAAGAAAAATCAAATTGGAAGTGAATGTAAGCTAGAACAGAAGTCCAAACTAGGATATGACAGACAGAGAGGGAGATGAGCTGCAACAGGTAAAGTTCCGCACACACTGGGAGCTGGGCCCAAGAACCATGCTGAACTTCCTGGCCCAGAGAAAGGGAGTGTTATTAACTTTCTAACGACCGTTGGGGAAATCCACAAAGATCATGTGCCAACAACACTCCGACCGGAGGGCCGTCTGCCCCAGGACGACGTATGGGAGAAACCTTGGCATCTGCCTCCGTGTCCGCACCCAGGAGGGACACACAGCACAGCTCAGAGGACACAGACAGCGCGTGCAGTCAGCTTTCACAGCGCTGCACAGAGAACTGAAAACCAGGTCCACGGGGCAGGCCTGCAGGAGTTTTTACCAAGAGCTTGCGGCAGAAGGCAGTCACAGCCCTGCTCTCCCTCGCTCTCCCACGCTCCCATGTCAGCTGCGTCTCAGCGACCTCACCTCTTCTGAACCTCCAGGAAGAAAGAATCGGTCCTTTTCATCTGCAGCTCATATATGGCCCGGAGGATGTGCAGAGGGGCATTGAGCGCGTCGTGCGCCATCTGAAGGCCATGGGAGGAAGCACAAGAGAGACGGTTGTAAGTTCTGAATATCGGTGGCTGCTTAGAGCAAATAAAATTATAAACTCTAAAACATGGGCTGTAGACTCTACGATGACAAATTCACAGGAAAACACAAAGCGTGGAAATACCAGACCACCTCGTGCAATGCTAACAGTCCACGGCTACCACCCACCACACGGCACCCGCCCCAGCTCCCCTGCAGCTGCCACGCTCGCCACACTGACAACTGGCACATCGGTCTGGAGATGTGCTTGCTTGTCTGGTCTCCGCCCAGACACTGTCTTTTCTTCCTGCAGCCACTGTTCGAGGAAGAGGACGTCCCCAGGGAGGGTAAGAGAATGCGTCTCAGAAGGCACGAGGGGACGCCATGCATCAAGGGGCTGCAAATTATGAGCAAAACTGCGTGCGCTTATGTCATGGGGGAGATGGTCTAGAGCCCTTAGGCCCCAAAAGCTTAAAAATGACAGTTGTAAGGATTCGCCGTTCTTCTGGACCAATTCTGCACAATTCAGACCGAGTCTTCAGGAAGTGAGCTCTGGGCACGTCAGACTGAAGCATTTTCACATGGAGGCAAAAACACGGTACAAGCCAAAGAGAACCCATCGCTCGGCTTCACCAAGGCCCAGAACTCACCAAGAAACATATTCTGGTGGGCTCATCCAGGCTTTCCAGGGGGTCCAGCTTCCTCTGCTCCGGCTCGCCAGGGCTGCTGACCGTGCCTTCCACCTCCTCCTCTTGGTCCCCGCGCTCGTCTCGCTCCGGGGCCGTGTGCTCGGCCAAGGTGTGGATCTCCTTCTTGGAGGAGTACAGCATGATGGACAGAATCTAGACAGAAAACCAGGCAGGACAGGCGTGTGGGGGTTCAGTGGGTGAGATCGTTAACCCTCAAATGGTAGAAAACATTTGACCTCGTTTTTTTAAAGACGTAAGAATTCACAAAAAGACTGTAAACTTAGTACCAAAAGAAAAGACATGAAAACATGTTCAATGGACCTGTAACCAGAGACGTGCTAACTAAAACCAAGGGACCTCTGCTGCTGAGACGTAAGCTGGGATCACTCTGAGAACGCGTTTTCTGGAACGTAAAGAGCTATAACGTCTCCTGCCTCTGACCCGCCAGTCACTCCCCTCTGAGGTATAACGTAAAGCACGTTACGGTCAGTGACGCTGAGATCCCCCCGGTTTGTCGCCTCCAGCCGTTATGCTGGGGGTCATGAAAACTACCTAGCGACTCGGGGAAGCGGCTGCCGCACGTGCGACAGGGACGCAGACGGAAACAACTAGAAATAGACAGTACAGAGAATACTAATGGAGGCTGTATCTGTGGGGCAGAATTCAAAGTTTGTCTTCTTTTCTATATTTCACATTTTCTGCAATGTGGTTCTATCATCTGAATGATAAAAAAAATTTTAATTTAAAATTTAATTTAAAAGTTTTTCCTCGGAACAAGAGCCCAGATGCTCTCCCGGTTTTCTGTTGCTGTATTTCAGCCCCGTTTCCTTCTTCACACTCAGGTCTCTGTGTGACGGGCGAGGCTGGCTGACCTCCCGCCATAGAGGAGCCGCGTCTCCTGGACCTGAGGCTGGCACTCGCCACACACACTGTATAGGAACCACAGCAAATCCACTAAGAAAAATCGGAGGCCCAGAAGGAACCGTGATAAGATGAAAATTATCAACTGAAATCCTACATAAAATAACATAGCTGAGGACAATCTCAGAAACAGACTTCAGCTCAAAGGAACTTTAAAGGGAAATCGTAATTCAAGGACACACTCTATCGCCGTGACGTAACGGTCCGCCGTGTGCTTCCATAAAATACGCCTCCTCCTCCGAACAAACAGCACGTCTGTTCTCTCCCGACAGGGAGGACAGGTGTCATCATCCCGGTGTCCAACAGGGCCACGGCTCTAAGACGCGGTTCCACCCACCGCACGGATGGAGCACACGCAGGGCAGAGGCAGGCGCAGCTGACCACGGTTCTCACCGCCGCACGGGAAGCCGGCAGTAGGCGGCGCACCCCTACCTCCAGGTCCCGGAGGAGCCACGTCTTACTGAAGCCGGTCCCTTTGCTGCACCTGGTCACCAGCAGCTTCAGCAGATCCGTCGGAAGGAAGGTTGCGTGAGTCTCTTCAAAACCGTGAGCCTGCCAGACGAAAGGAAATGACACGCGGCTGCCTGGAGGGAAGAAGGTGCAGCCGCGGGAGCGGAGAAGCAAGGCTCTTTCGGAGCCAGCTCGCTTTGCGGCCCAAGGTCGCCTTGCGGGGAAGATTCCAGAGTCGGCAGGCAGGACGACCCTCTGGTCCTCAGCCCCAACCCGAGTCTGTCCATGCCCTGTCTGACTCAGCCCTCGGCAAGCACCTCTGGAGCCCAGGACACACTGTGCGCTTCGTCCTACACGAACGGGCCCTCTGCAGCGCTCTGCCTTCCCCAATTTCCCACTGCTCGCCAGACCACACCCCGAGTCCCGATCATGGCGGACGGGGCGCTGCAGTCCCCTGTCTGCTCCTCTGGTCTCGCATCCCTCTTCCATGGGGTCCTGAAGGGCCCGAGGGGTCTGTCGCTGACAACCACGCCTGTGGCTGGGCCTGACGTCTGTGGGTCTCCCTGAACACACGGCTCTGCCCAGACACCTCTACCAGCTCACATTTCACCTCCTCGGGAAGGACGTCTCCGACTCATGCTAGTCCTCCTCGGGGACCCCATGCCGGCTCTCTGGCAGATTAGACTGTGAGCCCCACCTGCTCTCGAGTTCAGTGCCAGAGTTCCACGCGGCTCTCGGTGCTCAACAAATACTTATGAAAACAGGGATTCAAAGATAGAAATGGTCTGGGCCCTCAGGGAGTTTATTTTCTCTTTGCTCCTATAATTAAACAACTGAGACGAGGGCAGATGGTGATAAATGCCTTGGAGGCAACAAACAGCAGCGGCAAGGCCTCGGTGCCCTCGCCACGAGCACTCGGCGGGCCCGCGGCTGGAACGCCATCCGTGCTGCCTCCTTGTGCCGCCTGAGTCCTTCTGTGGCCTCCTGGGCAGTTCTGCCAAAGTCCAGGGACTCACCAACTTTTAAAATGAAACCCTTCTTTCATGGCTACTCCTGAAGGGAAGACCGTCCTAAAAGTGACCCCTTCCCCCCATCAGGCCCCTCAGGTAGCCGAAGAACCACCTTCCCACAGGTCGAGGCTTCTTGTCTGCACGCCAGGTATCACCCAGCTCCTCCCACCCCGACTGTCAAGCCTCTCTCTCCAAGTCCCATAGGATGATGGTCCCCTTTGATCTCCCCTGCCTCCTGCCTTACGAAGGGCCAGAGGAACTGTGGTTCAGAGGGAAGTGAGAAATTGTTCCGTCCAGTTTCTTCCCATCTTCCCAAGGTTACACGGCCATCAGGCAAACGCCTGGTTCCATGAACCAGCACTTAAAAAAATACAAAGAAGCAACTACCAGGAAAATTCTGTTTCTTCCTTAGGGTTATCCCTGTGCGAAACCTCAACCATTCCTAAAAATAATCAAGATCCTTTGGTTAACCATCCATCGAAATCAGCTGGCATCTCCTTGTAGTCAACGCCCTGCAGATGTTAAATCACAGTGATTCGTTAGCAGATGGAAGAAGGTCATTGTTACCTTTAGTGTTTTATATAGTCCTTTGAGGGCCAGGGACAGGACCCAGGTTGCCTCCACTGCCTCGGGACAGTGGCTATCCACGCTGGTTTGCAGAAGATGACTGGCGATAAAGGCAAAGTGCTGAGAGTACTGGCTCAGCTGGGCCTGAGAGCTGCTGCCTTCCTGTCCTTTCTGGACCAGCTGGTAGTCCTTCACTGGAGGGTGAGGTCAGGGGGAAGAGAGAGGCATGAAAGTACAGGTAACATTTCCTGCAGCTAAATCTCTTCCCCAGGAATGTGCCTTACTGCAGCAGGAACCACAGACCCCGAAACACAAATCGGCCTGGCTTCAAACTTAGCCGTTACACTTACAGCTGGTTTGCAGGTGAGCACAGAAATGGCACTGGGCCACCTAGCCATCAAGCAACCGCAAGAGACAATTCACATCCCTACCACTGTGCACAAACAGCTGGTCTCCCACGTGCTAAAGGAGCCTCTTAAACGTAGCCCGCAGGCAGAACGTCCACTCCCAAACAAAACTAAGACAGGCTGGATCGACTCTCCTTAAATACCCAGAACACAGAGAAAGTACACGAAACAATGGTTTGCAGACAGGAGATAAGCGGTAAGGACTATGAACCCTGATAGAAGGGACATAAACCAGAGGAGCCCTTCAACAGCTGGATTTCTGGAGACAATTTCCAGGCTGCAGAACAGGGACTAGAAATCTGAGCAGAGTCCTGCAGTCTCAATGAACTGATGAGAGAGAGGTGAGAGTTCAGGGAAGTCAAGGCAGCTAGAACTGATGGGGCAGAATGTCGCAAAGAAGGGAGAGGCCCAGAGTCAGAGGGCATGGGAGGCCTCTCTAGACAGCCACAGGCTCTTCCTCACAAGTCTTTGGCTGACCGTGAGTCACACAAATGGATGGTGGGAAACCCCCTAGTTCTAGGAAAGAACTACTAAACACAACGAATGGTTCTTGAGCGCACAAAGACCTGGGGTTATTTTGTCTTCCCCCACCCGGCATCCTAGTGGGGGTGGGGGACAACTATTCGAAGACATAATAGTTGAAATTTTTCTGAATTTGATAGAAACTGTAAATCCACAGATCCAGGAGCTCAGTAAACCCCCAAGAAGAATAAACACAGAAACTCACGTCAAGGCACATCCCTATCAAAATGCTAAAAACCAGTGACTAAGAAAAAAAACTTAAACGCAGCCAGAGGAAAAAAAGACACATTTGAAGAGGAACAGAGAATGACAGCAAACTCTGCAGCTGAAACTATGTAAGCCAGAAGAAAATGGATCAAGAACTTCAAAGTATTCACAGAAAAAACTCTTGGCCTAGAATTTTGTCTGCGGCAAAATCATCTTTCAAAGATAAAGTCAAAATAAGAATATTTTTGGTTTGGTAGGACACACCAAAACAAAAACTCTGTAGCAGCAGACGTGTGATACAAGAAATGTTAAGGGAAGTTTCTCAGGCCAAAGAAAAATGACACCAGAACTAACCTTGAACTTACACAAAAGAATGAAGAGTACCAGAAATCGTAAATACGTGAGTAAATAAATTGTTTTCTCATTTTAAAAACTTTCTTAAAATATCTGACTTTTTATTTTTTTAAACGAGAATTTTTTAAAAGATTTTTTTCTTTGAGAGAGAGAGTGAGCATGTGTGCACATGAACAAGTGGGGGAAGGGAGCAGAGGAAGAGGGAGAGAGAGTCTTAAGCAGACTCCGTGCTGAGCATAGAGCCCAACGCAGGGCTCGATCCCATGACCCCGAGATCATGACCTAAGCCAAACCTAAGAAGAGCTGGATGCTTAACCAAGTGCACCATCCAGGTGCCCCTGGTTGCTGACTTTTTTAAAGCAAAAATAAATAACGTATTATTCTGAGGTTTATAACATGTAGGAGTAAAATGTGTAATGATAATACCGCAAGGATGAGGGAATAGAAATATAAAATCTATGTTTTCTCACTGTATGTTAAGTGATAGACTATTATTTGACAATGAAGAGTTAAAGGTGAATATTATAAACCCTAAAGCAACCATGAAAAAATTATCTGAAGGTAAACTACAGTAAGCCCTTGAGCAACCGCTGAAAAAATGAAGAGATACAGTTGAAAACCATTAGTGGAAATAAATGGAGTCATTAAAAAAAAAAAGAACCTTCAATTCAAAAGCAGGGTAAGTAGAAGAAAAGGAACAACAGACAAGTGAGGCAAATAAAAAACAATCAAGAAGACAGATTTTAACTCAATCACCTTGATAACTGCATTAAATGTAAACAGTCTAAACATCTCAATGAAAAGGCAGAGATTGTCAGACTGGATTAAACAAGAAAATTCCACTATGTGCTATCTGCAAGAAATCTACTTTAAATGTGAAGACAGAGACAGGTTAAAGTGAGAGCGTACACACCACGCAAACGTTAGGAATAAAACAAAAGCTAGAGAGACGACCTAAATACTCAAGGCAATTTCAGAACAAGGAATATTATCAGAGATAAAAAGGGACACTTCGTACTGAATTGAGAAACAGGCAGTTATCGTTAGAGACCTCAACACTCCTCTCTCAGTAATCATTAGAACAGACAGACAGAAAATCAGTAAGAGCATGGAAGACTTAAAAAAAACACTATCAACTGACCTGACTTAAATGACACCTACGGCCAACAGCCCAGCATATGAATCTCTTCAGGTGCACATGGAACCTTACTCAAAACAGATCCAATTCTGGACCATAAAACAAGTTTCAATAAACCTAACAGGACTAAAATAATCTGAAGTATGTTCTCTGACCCAAGCGAATTAAACTTGAAATCAATAACAGAAAGACATCTGGAATAGCCTCCAAGTATTTGTAAATCAAACAATAAACTCTTAAATAATCCACAAAACAAAGAAAAACTCTTAAGATAAATAGAGAATATTCTGACCTGCGTGAAAATGGTAAAATAAATGCCATCAAAAATCATGGACGCAGGGGCGTCTGGATGGCACAGTCGGCTGAGCCTCCGACTCCTGATGTTGGCTCAGGTCATGGTCTCAGGATTGTGAGATCAAGCCCCGTGTCGGGCCCCCACTCAGTGTGCAGCTGCTTGAGACTCTCCCTTTCCCTCTGCCCATCCTCCCCACAATCTCTCCCTCTAAAATACATAAATCTTTTTAAAAATTATGGATACAGCTAATGCCATCCCTAGAAGGAAATTCATAGCATTATAATGCTTCTATCAACAAAGAAGAAAAATCTCCAGTGATTTAGACTTCCACCCTAAGAAATTAGAGAAAGAAAAAACAGCAAATGAAATCCAAACCAAGAAGAAACAGGAAATCAATAATGACAAATACAGAAATCAATGAAGCAGAAAACAGAGAAATAATAGAGAAAAAAAAATCAATGAAAACAAAAGTTGGTCCTTTGAAAGAAATCAAATACATTGATCAGGGGCGCCTGGGTGGCTCAGCTGGTAAAGCGTCTGCCCTCAGTTCAGGTCATGATCCTGGGGTCCTGGGATCGAGTCCCACATTGGGCTCCTTCCTCAGCGGGGAACGTGCTTCTCCCTCTGCCTCTACCACCCCCCCCCCATGCTCTCTCTCTCTCGCTCTCACTCTATCTCAAATACATAAATAAAATCTTTAAAAAAATACATAGATAAATCCCTGGTGAGACCTCTAGGAAACAAACAAGAAAAGACACAAAGTACCAAATTCAGGAATTAGAGAAAGCAGCTGCTAACCCCATGCCAAATGAAGAGAAATTGGAGATCTCAATTTATTCCCTCAATAAACGGAGACATATACAGTGCTCATGAGTCACGTTACAACGTCAGTTCTCCCCAAACAGATATACAGATTCAACGATTCGTTTATAGAAACCGACAAGTGGATTCTAAAATTTATACAGAAAGGCAAAGGAACGAGACCAGCCAGAACAATGCTGACAAAAGAATAACAAAGCTGGAGAACGTGATTTGGAAACGTAACATAAATCTATAACAGTCAAGAGAATGTGGTATTCAAGTAAGGACAAATATATAGATTAATGGAAAATATAACAGAACCCATAAATAGACACACACATGTGGGTCAACTAATCTCCAATGAAGGTGCCAGGATAATTCAATGGAGAACTAGTCTGTTCAACAAATGGTCCTGAAAAAGCTGGATGTTAACATGCAAACAAGAAAAAAGACAAAAAAAGAAAAAGAACAAGAACCTTGACCGTCACCTCACAGCACACAAAAGGTAGCACAGACCGTGTCTAACGGTGAAGCTGAATGAGGAAGCCTAATATTTCAGAAGCAGAACCGGGCACATATGGTCACATACTCCAGGCCGGGGTTGGCAAATTAAGTCAAAGGTCACTTATGATATACTTTCACTGTTCTACTGATCAAGCAAAACGGAACATGACATGAATGTCAACACGATTACTCAAAGACATTTTACACTCACGTAGCTGTCTGATCCCACCATATATTTAACTTACCCATTAGAAAACTATTCACCGACCGATGACAACATTATTCACACCCTAAATGTGTCCCTCCGGAACCCTGGAGCCATACATACAAACTGACAGCACGGCAAGGGCCTTCCAATTTACCCTAATTCAACCCTAACTCAGAGGTGTGGAAAAAGCAGCTCAGGGAGTTAACTTGTTTTTTTAAAACATCACACGCAGGGGCAACGACCACAATATCTTCACGGATTTCAGGGTACACAGCGATTTGACAACTTCCCTTCATTCTTAGAAAAACTAATTAGGCTTGGGACCTGTTTTCCTCTTCCGGGTTTGGACGTCAACGATCACAGCCCTGTTCTTCTCCGTGAAGTGCTTCAAGATGATGACACTGTGCGGCTCGTTGGCGTTATCCACGTACACACAGCGGGTCCCCACACAGAGGACCTAGAGCGTGACAGAGACCGAGAAGGCAACTCAGCAGCACACAGTCACGGGGACTGACCCTTCACTGCACATGAGCCCCGTCCTCCGTGCCTGCGCCCCGTACTCCAACAGGTGCTAAGGACGGGCACTCCTGAGTCCAGGGCCCCACACAGAGGTGGTTTACGCGCTTGCTGGGTGAAGCCGTGTTTTCACAGTCCTCTTTGTCCCAACCAATTGTGAGACATGAGGATCAGAAACGAGACCAAGATGAATGCCAACTGAAAACCAACTCTACTCTGAAGTTCTTTGTGATTTAATAACTTAGTTACCTATTATTCACACTACTGGCTAATAAAAGGGAGAGCTAAACTGTTAAAAATGCAGTTGAACAAACCATCCCATAATCTTAAAAATACACCAATAGAGTAAATGCCAATTATGTAACTAAAAGAAAAAACCCTCCCAAAGGTACACGCTCCAGAGAGCCTTGCTGTGTGCTGCGTGCTGTGGCCAGGAGGGGTGGACTGGCCTCCGAGGCCGCGTACCCACGGGAGGCCGCGTACCCGCCGCAGGCTGCGTACCTGTGGGAAGCCGACCAGCACGAGCAGGGTGAAGATGTTGGTGTGCCTCAGCTGGAAAGGCAGCTGCTTGACGCAGTGGTCTGTGAAGGCGGCGATGACGTCACGCCACAGGGGGGCACTGCTGAGGGACCGCAGGATCTCCGCCATGGAGCACGCCCAGTCCAAGCCCACCCGGCTGCAAGGCGAGAGCTCCATTAGGTGGCCGGCACGGCTCCATGCTCAACTCCGCAGAGCTCGCTCACTACACTCCAAGGCACACGCGGCAGCACGCCCAAGAGCCACTCACCCACCCACTAGCTCAAAAACCATCGGAATGAAGCCTCGGATCCCTCTGCACTCAGTACACAGGTTTCTAAAATCTCTGTGAAGAGTCACATGCACACGTGCACTTGTGCACGACACGTTCACGCACGGAGAAAACTCCGAAGGAGACCTATTAAAGCAGCACCGGCTGCACGAAGACGGCGCAGCCAGACTCTTGAGGTCGCCTTGGGTCCCAATCCTGGGGTCGCGGGATCGAGCCCCACATCGGCTGCATGCTCAGCGTGGAGTCTGCTTGTCCCTCTCCCACCCTCCACTTATTAACACACTCTCGCTCTCTCTCTCAGATAAATAAAATCTTGAAAAGAAAAGAAAAGAAAAGAAAAGAAAAGAAAAGAAAAGAAAAGAAAAGGTGGTGCAGCCGGGGTGATTTTTTCTCCCATTTCTGTTTTCCAAATTTGGTATTCTGATTATGTCATTTTATACAAAAATAGACCTATTTTCTTCAACCCCAAAGCCTACGCTTATTGCTGCCAGGAAAAAAACCACCAGAATATGTCTGATTGGAAAGTTCAATCAGCAGACAGCGCCCAGACTGCACAGCTGTGTTGATGTGGGTTTTAAGTACACTTTCATCGTCAGTCGACACCTTCTCCAGTAAAACATACTCTCACAAGAGATGCGTAGACAACAGCACCCGAAACCAGCCAACAGCCAGATCGCAGACTGACCCCAGACTTCAAGACAGGAACAGCAGGGAGCAGAGTGCGGGGCTACCTGTCCAGACACACAGCTCCCAGGCTGAAGAGCAGGTGGGCGGTCTTCCAGCCGTCGGGCACGACGGAACCGTCCCCTGACGCGAACAAGGTGTGCTTGGCAGAGAGGACCTGGACCACGGCAGCATCCACCTCTGCTGGTGAAAGGCGGGTGATTAACTGGCCGAGAAGACCCAGCGTGAGGTGGTAGGTCTCGTTCAGGTGGCCTGCGTTTGAGATGACGACCTGAAACATGAGCGGGAGGACGTGCTCCAGGTGTATCACGGGTACCGTGGGGTCCTGCCGAGAGAGGGAGAAACACCTGTTCAACACGGAACCCACGGAACCGCACCGACCCAACGCTGTGTCTGTTCACGTCTTAGTGACAACTGGCCAGTGCCGGAGGACCCGTGCAGGGTCCTTCACCAACAGCTACACGCAGTCAGGTGCAAACAAACATTCCCAGGCATCACCCCCGACCCGACTTCTAATTTAGGCTTCTCTCAGGGACACACAGACGGCTCTGAACAGGTGGGTTCAGCGTGTGGCTTTCCAAAAAACGCATTTTTCTACGCATACCACCACCCTTCTTCCATAAAAGAAAACGCCACTGGTCTCTTACCAACTTGATGGGAGGTAACATGGCTGCTAGCAATCCCAAAATCCTCTTCTGGGAACACTCAGCAAACACCTGCTCAGGGCTTGGAGTAACTGCTCTTTCCTCGATGGGCTTCTGAGACAACACGACTGTATTTTCAGCATCTGAGATGTAAAACATCACACTTTCAGGTTTTGCCAGGTTCTGTGCACGTACAAATCGGCAAGTAAACCACCTCACGGTCCCTGTGCTGCCAGGGAATGCAGCTGGGAAGTTGCTGAACCTGTCCTGCTCAAGGTCTACCCTGACGGCCCGAGGTTAACGCAGAGCACCCCTCTGCGCTCGCCCTTCCCGACCCTGCTCTTCAGCGCTCAGGCCGATCGCTGGTGTGTATTATTTGGGTGCCCCTCTAGGGTCTGGTCATCACGAGCACCTAGAACGAGAGGACAGCAGGTGCCCGGTGAGCCCTGGAGGAGGGGACGACTGCATGTGGACCAGCACGCTGATACTGAGCCAGACCAGAGGGGACGGGACTGAGCAGGGTGCCAGGCTGTTGTCTGGAAGGCAGAATTACGTGCACTGCACAGGTGACCGTCAGCCCCGTCTGAGAGCTGGCCGTACACACGGGGCAGGATGCCAGGTGCTCAGCCCTGCCTCCATCACGGAGCAGGCAGGTGGGACAGACACTGCCTGCCTGGGCTGCCCCAACGAGGAGACGCTTCAGCCCACGGCACTTCCATCTCCGGGCCCATCGGTGTTCTTGAAACGCAGCTCTGTTTGCCGCTGCTAACCCCGGGAGGGCAGCTCGGGGCCTCCACAGCAGAGTGACACAGGACCCCCCAGGGCTCTATCCCTGTGCACCTGCCAACGGGACTCTGGGGTTTCCCACTCTGCTCTTTCTGCCTGGAGAGCCCTTCCACACAGTGGATCCTAGCACAGCTAAGGGCCCTTGCAGCCCAACCTCTACAAGGCTTTCTGTGGACACTGTCAGTTCCAGTTACACACCCGTCACCACCAGCACCCACCCACCCCTCTCTTGTGCACAGAGTCGCATTCCACCTCGGACTACAGTTACCTGTACCTTGGTCTACACCCTCCCAGACTGCAAGCTCCGTGAGGGCAGGAGCTATGTGTCTGTCTGTCTGACTTGGCCCCTCTTGCACCCCCACCGTCTAGCACAGTACTTAGCACACAAAAGGCACTCAGTAAATCAGGGAACAAGGCTGTAGGAAAGCAGGCAAAGTGAAGGAAAGGTGACTTTCAAAGTGTGATCACTACCATCTGATACAAAACTGAGAAACCATGAGCCCTCGGTTGCTAGCCAATTTCAAATTGTGTGCAACATATAGCTCAGGGATGGGTCTGTGTGCGTTTTCAGATGAGAGACCAAGGTAGTGATCAGAGCCTCTACCTGGATGCCCTGTAGGTGCACCACCGTCTGCAGGTGAGTCTGAACTTGGGGTCTGGCATGCAGGACCCTTCATGGAGGACACACCGTCTTCATTGGCCTTACTTCTCGGCTTGCTATCTAAAGGTCCAACTTCCTTAGGACCATCTCTCTTGTCCTGAAAACAAAATGTAAAGGAATTAAGGTTTCTTCTAAGAAAAGTTGGCTCATTAATGCTGTGATACAATTTTTAAAATCATTAGCCAGTCTTTACAGACTAAAATACTTTGGAATCCCACACGAAAATGTCCCTCATTTCTGATGATAACTCTAGGCTCTAATTAAGACAGTAATCACTGCATCCCATCCCCCAAACATGTCCAAATGCCCCTGCATCAGAGCCCGCAGTCCCATAAGCCATGGCCCCACTGCACACCTCTAACACATTCTACCCAGCCTTTAGAAGCCACGTACAGGAAGTTCTTCTCTTGGGAAGAAGAAAAAAACAAAGGTGCGGAATTCTTTCCAGCACACTGAGCTGGCTTACACTTTTGAGAATTTTATTTTGGCAAGAAGCCTTATTCAGGGGGCTCTCGTTCGAGTAGGGAGGCTTTCCTGAGCTCAAGACTCGGGCAGTGAGCTGCCCAGATTGGCAGGAAGACTGCCCTTGGCCTGCACTTCCTGAGGCCTTTTTCCTTAGGCCAGGGAGAAAGCCTTTTTTTTTTTTTTTTAAGATTTATTTATTTATTTGACAGAGAGAGAGAGACAGCCAGCGAGAGAGGGAGGGAACACAAGCAGGGGGAGTGGGAGAGGAAGAAGCAGGCTCCCTGCAGAGGAGCCTGATGTGGGCCTCGAACCCATAACGTGGGGATCACGCCCTGAGCCGAAGGCAGACGCTTAACGACTGCGCCACCCAGGCGCCCCCAGGGAAAGCCTTTAAGATGAGCCTGAAACCTCTGTCTGCAACAAAAATTAAGGAAGCACTCAAAGAAAAGGTGCATCAGAGGGACACAGAAGCCAGGTGGAAGGGCTTCCACTGGCCGGACATGGGACGATTTCAGCACCACGATATGTACCGAAAAGTACTAGATGTGAAAGATTGTATTTTCAGTAAGCTCTATGCCAACACGGAGTTCGAACTCACAACCCCGAGATCAAGAGGCCCACGCTCTACAGACTGAGCCAGCCAGGGGCCCCAAGCACAATCAGTTTTAATCAGTGGACTAAAACAATTCATCCAGGTCACTCTGAGATGAACTGATGGTAAGTGGACACCCGGGAGCAGAGTGCTCATGGGCGGCAGAGATGCCCGGAGCTCAGACGCAGACACAACTGTCCCCAGGCTCGGGGGTGAACGCCGTCCCTGCTGACGACGTCCTCTCTGCCCACCACCATCTGTGGGTGCTTAAAGTGCCACCCAGACAGGGGTTTTGTGGTCAGAAATGGCAGCACCCCAGAGGCCAGTGTGGAGCTGATGTGGCCTGTCTGGCTGAGTGAAGCTGACATAGTTCTCAAGTTTCCGCCAACCATCTTTGCTTTCGTCCTCCCCTAAAGGACGATGGGATCTCACTGAGCCACAACCACCAAAGGGGGATCCTGGAACTAGTGACCGTGACAGAGACAGAGGACGGAAACATCAGCCGCTCCTCAGGCCAAGTCGGGGCGCTCACAGCACCCCCTCAAGGTTCAGAGGCAGCATCGCAAATGCTACGCCGTGCTCTTCCCCAAAACCAACTTTAAGATTGCGATTGCAGGCTACACCCGGATCCAGAAGGGCTCTCCTCCTACTGACACAGGAATGTGCAAACTACCGTGTCCATCTGGCAAACAGAAAGCATGAGTATAACCTGTCTGTTGGCTCCCTGTGATGGCTCCGGGGCACCTGGGTGGCGCAGTCAGTTAAGTGTCTGACTCTAGGTTTTGGCTCAGATCATGACCTCAGGGTGGGCAGATCAAGCCCCACGTCAGGCTCCGCACCTGGCCTGGAGTCTGCTTGAGATTCTGTCTCCCTCTCCCTCTGCCCCCCACCCCCACACACGCGCGCTCTCTCTCTAAAACATAAAAGCTTCATGTCTACAGTGGTCACCATGGGCCGGGAACTCATCTCCTTGGGTACACGATCTTCCTTCCTTGTAATCCCATGAGAAGCAGGTAACAGGAGCCGTCAATGCTGACGTGGAAACATACCACAGACACTGTCCTAACAAGCACGTTACACACATCAGCTCGCTGTGCATCATGTGTATACCCTCAGAACAAGCTGAGGAACAGGTATTAGTATTCTCGCCCCTTTCACAGATGAGAAAGTGACATGAGCAGAGGGCGGTAACGTGCCCAAGACCTGACAGAGCAGGGCTGGAACCTAGGATCCATGTCAAGAGTCTGTGGCGTTAACCTCCCCGCTCTGTCCCCAACTGCAAACGGCTCCCCATTTCGACCTGAGATTCTGCATAGTTTTTTTTTTTTTTTTTTTTTTTTTTTTAAAGATTTTATTTATTTATTCGACAGAGAGAGAGACAGCCAGCGAGAGAGGCAACACAAGCAGGGGGAGTGAGAGAGGAAGAAGCAGGCTCATAGCTGAAGAGCCTGATGTGGGGCTCGATCCCACAATGCCGGGATCACGCCCTGAGCTGAAGGCAGACGCTTAACCGCTGTGCCACCCAGGCGCCCCTGAGATTCTGCATAGTAACGCACGGTGACATACACTGCAGCACACAGACGGGCCTGCGTGGGACGGGTCCTCAGCACCCTGGACAGCTCTCTCCTCCCGCAGCGGGCAGGCGGGCACAGAGTCGGGTGGGGCCCGACTCTCTGGACCAGAGTCACCATCCGGCAGTATACCAAGGAGAGCTAGAGCTTTCAGACCTACACGGGGAGCAAACAAGAGAACGGTTAAAAATTTCAGAACGCGGTCATTTCCTGCAAATGCCAGAAATCACTACACGGAAGGAGATGGCTGGGTTCTCCACAAACCAAACAAAGCGCACTCAGTATGAACGTCCCTGGCTATCACGCCTCCTTGGCTCCTGATGTCAGGCACCAGAAGTCTGAGCAGGGACGCATGCCCGTACTGTGTTAGCAGCAGGACAAAGACACATGAGGACGGTCTGCTTAGAAAATCATAAACGCGACAATGTCACAGCAGCCCCACACAACTCCATGTCCACGTGCGCACTGGCAAGCTCAGGAGCACTGCCCACGTGCCGCCCAACACAGGCCCGACGTCCCCGCCGTATCCCGGAACAGGCAGTCTCGCGTTCTGAGAGGGATTCAAACACGTCCGAAGCGTACCGTGCTCGTTACTCTCCCCTCAGTGCCTCTAGGTAAAGTCAAACTCTTCGAGGTACTTTGTTAGTCACACGACTCTGTAATCACGCACAGCTCTCATCTAGAATGTGGCTACGTGCACTGGGTCTGCACTCCAGGTGAAAAACAACATGCCTTTGGCAAAGCTAAGGCTGGGAGGCTCAAACACTGAGTACTTCATCCACAGACATTAGAGTTTTATTACTTTTTTTTTTACATGTTCATGTGAATATTTTAGAGAAATGAATGCATTTAAATGCCACAGTGACCCTCAAATGCACGTGGGAACCTGGACTTGGCTCCAGAGCAGGGTGAGCACCTGTCGTGGGTGGGCTCAGACACCTCTCACCACGTGCAGTCTCGCTCCCGGGGGCTCTTCCTGCACCAGCAGCTCGGGGCGGCTCGGTTCCGTGCGTGAGCAACCATTACCTTTTCCCTGGTGAGCCTGCATCAGACAGTCCCCGACAAGCTGCATGCACTGGCTCCGCAGGGTGCTGGCACTGCTGCGGTCCCGGGGATCCAGCTTCTCCCCATCCACGTCCTCAGCGCTGGCCAGGTGGGCGCTGTAGAGGGCCAGAGCGGCGAAGAGCAGCCAGGCATAGTTGTGGACGTAGGGCTGGATGAGCCGCTGCCGGTCGCTGATCCGGACGGTCACCATCGGATGGGCCGTGACGCTGTGGGTGGGCAAGTGGCTGCAAAGGCAAGACGTGCGTATGGCCCACGAGCCTTGGTGAGGNGGGGGGGGGGGGGGGGGGGGTGTGTGGTCACCATGCTTACGGCCCACAAGCCTTGGTGAGGGCCTTGGGGCAGGGGTGTGGTCACCACGTGTAGGGCCCACGAGCCTTGGTGAGGGGCTGGGGCAGGGGTGTGGTCACCACGTGTAGGACCCACAAGCCTTGGTGAGGGGCTGAGGCAGGGGTTGTGGTCACCACGTGTAGGACCCACGAGCCTTGGTGAGGGCCTCCGGGTGGGGGTGTGGTGACCACGCCCAGGCTGTGGTAACTGAAACTTTAAAGGCAGGTACAAGCCTTCTCGCCAGAGGAATGAGCCAACGCAAACACTGTACATACCATTTCAGGATTTCACAGCCCCCACCCCTGCCCGGGCAAAACACTGTTCTAACCGGGGGTAGACTTCCTTCCCGTGAAATCTTTCGAGTGTGGTAATATCATTCTGGTAACATGAGAAAATGCTCTTAATTTTTAGAGGAGAATATGAAGTATAGACGAGGGAAATGATCTGAGGTCTGCAATTTGCTTTAAAACACTTGAACAAAGAAAGAGAAATAAGCAGCTAAGCACACAGGGCACGATCTTCCGAGCTGTCGACTCTGGGTGATGGCAGCACGGGCCTCTTCGCCTGCGCGTGTGAAATCTGTTACGGCCCCAAGGCCTGTCTCGCACACGCGCGCAGAGAGCAGAGGCAGGCGCCGAGGGAGCCGTCAGAGCGTACCCGTAGGAGTACTTCTTTGCCGCGTAGCACCCATAGCAGAGGTCAAAGTCTTCACACACGTTGCAGTTCATCCTGCGGCCCACGATCAAACCCTGGCAGTGGTCGCAGGTGAACTCCATGCTGACCATCTCGTGGTCGTCTCCGTGGCCCTCGGGCTTCACCCCACCTGGGGAAAGAACACCAGCGTGAGGGGGACCCGGCACAGGGCTCTCAGAAGTGCTGGCTTCCAAACACCAGCGGATCCGGAAGCGCAGCTCTGCCGGTGCCTGCTCAGGACGTCAGGGGCCACGGGCATCTTCTGGAGACCAGGGCGTTCTGCCCAGCGGCTCCGAGCACACCAACAGCACTCTCGGCACAGAACCCGGCAGCCATGGTACCACGGACCGACCCCCTTTCCCAGCACCACACAGCATCTGATGGGATGTATTACCAACTCCCATCACCACCACCATCCGGTAGAAACAAGTCCGCGTGCCCACTGAGCTGTGTCCCGTGCGACCGGTCCTCTGCTCTGTGTTCCCGTTAACAAGCACTGAGGAGAGAGCAGGCTTCTACTCTCACGTCTTCATTCCAGAATCACAGAGGAAAGCAGACTCCACAACCTCAAAGCCAGTGAGTGAGAAACAGTGTTCGTGTCCCGTGTGGTCCCCACCCTGGACCCTGCTGCCCACTCGTCGCACCTGGCCCACTTCTGCTCCTGCTGCCAAGAACCTGGTCACAGCTGTGACCTACTCCCGAAGGAAAGTCCCATAAGGCCGGAGCCGCTTTTCTCCAGCAGAACTCCAATGACGTCAGCCCCACCGTCGACAGATTCACTCAAACGCCTCAGCCGACAGCCCCAGGGTCCGGGTCTGAGCCCCACCTGTCCGAGCGCGTTGACCCAGACACACCACAGACGCTCCCGCCTCTGCCCTGGCTCTGTGTCAGACGCTTATGAGCTGCCTTCACATCGTCCGGCTCGGACTTTGATCTTCAGAGACCAGTTCCCATCCCGCTTCCCACCTCGTCGCAAGCCTTCCCTGCAACAGCGGTTGTCACTACTTCCGAACACTTCTAGAATACTCTGTACCCCTCATCCGTAAGTCAGCACACACACCCTTGTCCTGAGGGTGCTGCCGGGAGAGGGGCCGTGTCTTTCAGGACCGGGCTGTGCGCAGACCTCAGCTGCTCACGACTGTCCCTCTGCCAGGCCTCAGCACCCAGCATCAAGTGCCGCCGAGAACCTCCGAGGCCTGCTTCTGTGTGCGTGTCTCTGAGTCCCTGCAAACTCCGCACACTTCCCACAGAGAAACAATCTCGTGGAAACTCAGCTGGACGTACATTCTGCGGTCCTTGTGTGTTTTCATGTGCCCACACCCCGCAGGACGGAAGGCAGAAGCACATCAGGTAACAGGTGTGGAGCCTGTCGTCCTGCGTGTCCACGGGTCAGAGAAAACCACTGGGCAGTCCCTAAATAAACATCAAGCCACAGAAGACAGAACAGAGACCCCGCCGGGGGCAGCACGCACCTAGGAAGCAGGTCTTGCAGAGGTCCATGTCGCTGCATTGCAGACATCGGTAGCGGTGCCAGGGCGCGATCTCGTCACACCCGTCACAAGAGATGTCCACATTCAGCAGGTCACAGTAGCGAGCAATGAACATGTGCATCTGTAGGGAGAAGTGCACACCGTGACTCATCAGCCAGGATGCCCTTCCACACCTCATCCGCGTGGCACCAGGTGCCGGGTGACACGTCCACTTGGCAGTCCCCTCGAGTGACCGTGCAGCGTGACAGCAGCTCTGATGGACAAAGCCAGGGGGCCGAGAAAACCCTGCCAGCGCATGAGAGGCTGTCAGGAAGGTCATGGAGGTGACTCCTCAGTTGAGACCTAAGGGACAGACAGGCGTCAGCTGGGTGGGGGTAAAGGCGGTGGGCACGCAAACAAAATCCATGGCGAGGTCTACAGGAAGCCATGAGAGGGCAGGACAGCGGTTCCTGAGACCGGTGGTAATTCAGTGACCGGGTGCAGAAGGAGGTGATGTAAGAGCAGGAGAAGGGTGGAGCACTGAGACCACTCTGAGCGTTCTAAAAACCTCCCCCAGCTACTGATGGAGGACGGACTGAAGGAGGCCAGGCCACAGTCAGGGAGACCGGCCACGAGAGCGGCTGTCAAGGCAGCCCCACGATGGGGTAAGGGCTGCACGGCGCTGTGGGCGAGACAGCTGTGAAAGGTGGGCAGGCCTGAGAGACGCTAAGGAGGCAGAGGGGTGGAACCCTGGGGATGGACTGGACTCGGGGTTGCAGAAAGGGGAGGTCAACAACATCCGCATTTCTAGCTTGCACAGTCGGTCGGACAGGGCAGTGTTCAGAGACGCAAGGACACTAAGAAACGCTGTTCTTGCTGGCACTTAAATGGAAACCCTTCTGGGGGGACAGCAAGGGCGCCATGCCCTGAGCACGCTGTTTTACTGGAAAGCAGCCACAGGCCTTGGTACCGTTTCTCTTTACAGCCGGAGAGACGGGAAATGAATCGCTAAGTCGCCGTGCCGCAGGAGATTAAAGCAGATACGCCACCTCACCCCTGGGTAGACGCTAACACACGAGAGAGAGAAATCGCAGAGGCCGCCTCCGTGTGCGCCATCCAAGCACCAGAGGCACTGCGTGGGCAGTCACTGGCACACAGTAGGCAACGCGACACTAGCAAAATGAATGAATCTGAGGCAGGGGATGCCTGGCACAGTTTGGTGGTGACGGAGCAACACGTCATACGCAGACGGACTCAGAGGGCTATCCGAGCCCGGCGCCCCTGTGCGTCTGAACCACGTGACTCGGGCTGTGTGTGCACGGGGCCGCTCCCACGCTCAGCGGGCAGCCTGTGACGGACACGTGGCTCCGCGTTATTCGCCTATAGGAAGAGAGCACGCTGCCCGGGGACACCAGAGCCCAGAGCCCTCGGCAATTCTCTCTCTGACTGTAAATTAACGCCCTGGCACCTCACGTCATGCTTCAGCCTCCCGACCCCACGCCCTGTGTACAGTTCTACAGGAGGGAGCCACATGCTCTGAGCGTGGTCAATCCGGGGGTCCACCCCCACCCCCACCCCGAGGCTACAGGGCAGAGTCGGTGACGGCCGCCTTCCCAGGGCGTGCACTGCCCGCCACTGGGGGCCCTGCGGGAGACAACCCACCGGCGCTGCCCCAGGCAGACTCTGCTGCCCACGCCCCAGCCAGTCACTTCCCGTCGCTCCAGCTGACAGGTCTTACTTTCCTCTGCTTCTCTGCATCTTCCTGGCCTATCTTCTCATACCAGGCCTCAAACATGCCGTCCTGACACTCGTCCATCCATTCTGAGTTCTGCTTGGCGTTGGCAAGCTCGTCTTCTTCACTCCACTGGCTGAAAGGACACAAAGCGAGAAAAGGATACGTCTCCGGATCATCTAGGACGAGCTGGGTGTCCTACAGAAGGACACAGAAGACTCCGTGTCCCGCAGGGCTAACAGGCCGAGCGGTTTTCAAACCTCTGAGGGGAAGATGTGCATTTGGTTTCCCAAGCCCCAGGGTGACAGGACAAACCAGAAGGAGGGAGACGCCCTTTCCAGAATCAGAGCCTGAAAGGCTGTACCTGCAGGGTGTAGCTCCCTGACAACCGTGTGTGCCGAACCTCCCATGCCGGGCGCGGCAGCCGCAGGGACTCTGGCAGAATCAGCACTCAAGGGAGGCAGGAGGCCCCGGGGACCGGCTCCCCCACCCGCCGCTCTAAGGCCCTGACGCCGCAGCCCCAGCTCCTCTTCCAGGATGCCCAGAATGTCTGAGAGAGTGAAACCTGTGCTGACACGGACTCCCTAACTTCTGCTGCTCTTCTGCCCGTGCCTTCCTTCTCCGCGCACACGAGTGGCGGAGAGCTAAGCAGACTCGAGCAGGGTGGAGAGACACTCGTTACACGTGGGAAGGAAAGAAATTCCGCACACTATTTTTTCTCACATCTTAAGTCCTTATAATGTGCGAGACGTTACAACCCTCTAAACACATAACCAAAAAATAAAGAAAAGGGTTCTCCGATTCGACAAGCCGGAGTAGGGTCTCCAAAAATGTGAAGGATCCTTGTCCTCAGGGTCCCACCGCCACCACCTTCCACACACTTCCACGCACTGCTGTCAACCCTGGGAAACAAACTCGTCTCCCCTTCACAACGATCCTGTGAGGGAGGTGCCGTTACTATCCTCCAGGCGCAAGGAGGAGGAAACGGAGGCACAGTGGGCACAGATGAGTGGCCCACGGTCACCCGGCTGGGCCGTGGCAGAGCCAGGATGCGCCACGGGGGTCTAAGGCCAGCATCCGGGCCCTGAACCCCCTCTCCCGGCACTGCGGGCTGTGGGACTGGGTTCTTACCTGATCACACTGTCGTGGACACTTATATTTTCCTGTGACATCTTCATGAGGAGATGTGGTAACTGAATGTCCACAAAGAAGGCGAGATCGCTGGGTTCCCAGCCCATATCCAGAAGATGGAGCAGGGCTGTCTGCACACAAGACAGGGCAGGCAGCAAGGACCTAAGGAGCCCAGGAAGGCGCGTGTTACCTAGGCTGCCGTCTCCGGCGGGGACGACACAGAACGCAAGTCAGACCCTGGTGTGTCTGCAGGAGAGAGCAGACTCCCTACACTCCACACAAGCCCTCCTCCGGCAAGAGTCCCAGAAGCACGACACAAGGTTTCCGCCACAGCTGCCTCGGGGCGTTTTATGGTCAAGGACGGAGCGTATAAATCACATCTGATACGTAGCTGGCCCCAAGTTAGCACAGGTCATTCCTTCAGCGCAGACGGAGAGGAAGCCCATCCGATTTAAGGATTCTGCCTAAACCAACTACGAGAGACGAGACTGGGGAACCGCTCCACACCCAAGTCTCAAAACTGCGCACAATACACAAAAAACGGAAAAGAACAGGTCATACGTTCTTACATAAACCAAGAACCATCCCCTTGAAAGGCAACACAGCACACAGAAAAAAGGCCGGGACACAGTATCCGAGAAGGTTCACGCAATGAGCTCCGCATGGTCACGTCAGGGATTATCGTTTTCTTTTTTACTCCATGTTTCTCCACATTTTCCACACCAAACGTGTATTTCTTGTAAAGTGAGCAGAAGTAGAAACCCTGTTCTCTAGAAATGAAGCGATACAGTACCTGTCATTTATGCTGCTAAATCCTTTAACTGCTTTGACCAGAAACAGAACGAACTGGTAGTAAGTGTCTCGAATCTCTCTGTGCAGGTGCGCGCCACAGCCCTCCAGGTGCGAGAAGTAACTAGACACAGAGGAAAGCACTCATCACTTAATGGCCAAAACCGCACCGACTGCACCGTCGTGATTCCTTCCGTGACACAGAGCCCAGCAGCTGAGCAAAGCGGCACGGAGGCCGCAGTCAGCGCCAGCCCGTGACTGCAGGGAGCGACGGCACGGCCGCATGGAGCCCGCCTGCCGGGCCAGGAGTGCGGGAAGGCAACGATTTCTGTCTGTGTTAACCTGACGGCCCCCGGACCTTCGCTGGGCACCTCAGTCAGGCCCCTCGGCCCTGCCCACCCTCTCCTCCCTCACCGGCGACCTCAGCACCAAGCTCGCTGACTCTTCCACCTTGACCGCTGTCCCCCGAGAGACTCAAGATCCACGGGAACGACGCCCCAGCGTCTCTGCCACCGACACCTCTAGTCTGACGGGCACGTCTCAGACTGTGTCACCGCAGTGACGGCAGGACTTCTGAAATCCTGACTTGAGGCGTCCTGCTCTGCCTCCCACCCCATAACAGCGTCTTCCACCCCAAGGAGCCCCAAGCCATGACACTGCCTCAAGTTTGCTGCCAGCCCCGCCTCGCTCCCCGCTGCTGCAGGCCCAGCTGAGATCCCACGGCCCCTCACCGTCACCTCACCCGAGCAACTGCCAAGTCCCCGCTGCCTTCTCCCTCCACACACGGGCCGCAGAGGTCGTGCGCCCGCACCAGACAGCGCCGTGCTGCCGGAGGCTGAGGAGCGCCACATTAAATCCCTGAGCGAGATTCTCAAAAGCAGCTCTCGGAACAGTCAGGCAGGCAGCGGCTTCCTCACCTTGCGTTACTATTTCAACCCTTCCTGCCTCTCCTTGAACTGCCACGACTTCTCCCAGCCCTTCATTTTTAGCTGAGGACTATGCGATTTTAATTTTAAAAAACGGAAGGACCACACAGGCTCCCCCATCCCCACACCACCAAACCGACCAACGGCCTGCAGCTCCATCGGCGCCGTGCCACTCCTGCCCCACAGACAGTGTCCCAGCTCTGTCCAAACAGACCCCTGAGCGTCCTGCATCAAGTGTGTGTCGGGACTGATGCTTTCTCACCAGCGTATGATATGTGCTCACACCTTATCTTAAAAACCCTCAGCTCAGCCCATGTCCCCTGCCATTCTGCCTTTTCCTCTGCTCCCCTTTACGGCCAAGGTTCTTGAAATGATTGTCTGTGGTCTCTCCCTCCCTTTGACCCCGCACCCCATTTTCCTCTCAACCCAGTCCCGCTGGGCTTTTGGCCCCCTGGCTCCCGTAGGACTGCAAACAAATCCAGTGTGTCCTTCTGCGGCACCACCTCGCACATCAGCATTTGACACAACTGACACATTCTTTTCTTGGCTTCCATGACCCCGTCATCCCCTGGATTTCGTTCTGACGGCCACTCCTTCTGGATCTCCTTAGCTGACCCCTCTTCCTCGCCTGGGCTTTGAAGTCCTGAGCCCGTTCTTGTCCATCTCTGCGCTCTTTCTTGATCATCCAGTCTCACGGCTGTGAAGACCATCTCCACGCTGAGTGCATCCAAACTCTAACCCTAGCCCTGGCTCCTTTCCAGAACCTCAAACCCTTACCTTTACTCCCTGGATACCTTTACTTGGATGTGAAAAAGGCAGGTCAAACTTAATACACCAAAGCAACGTCTGATTTTGGCCCCAATCTGTGTCTTCCATGCTCTTCCCTCAGTAAAATCTATCACGACCCAGCAGCTCCTTCCCCACGGTTCCCTCTGCCCATCCTCTACTCCCAACCCACTGCTGCGTCCTGGCCACTCTACCTCCAAAGCAGGTCCAGAGTGCCCGCCTTTCTCTCCACTTCCAAGACCATTCTGGGGTCCAGAGCCGGCCACCTCCCATCTGGACAACTGCACCGTCTCCCAACTACTTTGCTTCTGTCCACGTTTTCCCACAGAGTGGCCAAAAGCAACTTTCATAAACGTAAAACAGTGGGTTCCCCCTGGCCTGGGATTCCCCAGGGGTCTCCCACCTACCACTTAGTACAAAACACAAACATCTTAGAGCCTGTCCTACAAAGACTGGCATCATCTGAGCCCCGACTCATTTCCTGAGCTGGTCTCCTGCCACCCTCCCCCCCACTCAGTCACGCCGGTTTTTGTGCTGTTCCTGGGGCCAAGCCCTCACCCCAGGGCCTCTGCACTGTTCTTTCCGCCTGCAATGCTCTCCCCTCTGGTCATCCATCTCAGCCCGCTCCCTGACCACCCGAACATCACTCTGTATGAAGTCACCGCGTGCCTGGGATGCGTACATTACATAGATGGAGGGATGGAGAGATTTCTTTATCATCTGTCTCTCCCCAGTAGAATACAAGCTCCAGGAGGGGCGCCTGGGGGGCTCAGGGGGTGAAGTGTCTGCCTTAGGCTCAGGGTCCTGGGATCGAGTCCTGCATTGGGCTCCCTGCTCTGCGGGGAGCCTGATTCTCCCTCTGCCCCTCCTCCCCTGCTTGTGCTCTCTCGCTCTGTCTCGCTCTCTCCATCTATCGCAAATAAATAAAATCTTAAATAGAATACAAGCCCTATTAGAACGCACACCCATCACCTACAACAGTGCCTGGCACAGTCAGCGCTCAGGAAATAGTTCCTGAGTGGTCATCACAACCACCTTGCAAGGTGCTCGGATTAATGTCCTCACTGTAAGTGAAAATCAAATTGAGCTCACAGCTTCCAGAAGCCAACTGACGGGTGTGGGAACAGTCTTCACTGTCTGGTAAAATAAAGCCGATAAACTCATCGGGAGGAATAAACAGATTTCCGGTATTTACTCACTATGAAGATAGAACCCACTTCTCCTTGGGATGAGAGAGCTGACGACAAACATAAATTTGCACCCTACACGGGAACAACAGTTACGAACTAAAGACGATTCGGGTTCTCTGAAAGTCCCCGTGCCTGTGCTCCTCGCAGACGCTGTACTTACTTGGTGAAGTCTTTCTGGCAGGTCAGAAGTTCCAGCAGGAAGAGTATACACGGCGGATGGAAGCAGTGGGGCTGTCCGAGAGCCTCCGTGCAGTACTGAATGACCCTCAGGACCTCGAGGACGCTCTGCGCCTGGGCTTTCCTCAAGGCAAGAACCTTCACGACACTGAAGACAGACAGCAAGTCAGGGGCAGCAGGAGCGCTCGTGCTGGGGCCACGGTGCCCCATCCCTGCTCCGCCCAAAAGGAGCCCGACGCCCCAAACTCACAAATTCAGTTGTTAAAAAGGAACCCTGAGGTTTTTACTGCCCCATGGAGACAAAGCTTTAATTCTTAGGGCAGGAAATTATTTAAACTTGCAATACTTCCAGAGATGCAGGCCTGCTGACAGATAATTTTGTCAGAAAATCTCAAATCCTACATTTCTCCCAGGATTAAAATAAGACACATTTATAAATGACAGCTACCAAAACAAACGTTCCTTTTTTTTTAACCCTAGCATACATTCCTGAGATGTAATTTACATACCGTGTAATGTACAAATCTTCCACGAGGAAACACCTCTTTGATAGGAACAATGAATCGCCCAATTTTGTCTTGAACGTCCTAACACAAATCCCGATCTCTCCTTCCAGCACTCCCTGCTCACTTCGACGTGAGCGCTGAGCCCCTGACTCGCCCGGGTACGGGGAGGGCACTGCCAGCTCACCTCTCGTGGGAGAGGGACTGGTCCTTGATGAAGTCCAGGACGTCCTTCAGCACGGGGTACTTCTCTTTCACTGTGGGCGCTGGCCTGGCCTCCTCCATGGACCGGAAGGACAGCAGCCGGAGTCGTCCTCTGGTGAAGGGAGGCCGCCGGGCGGGGGCGGAAGGAGACGAGGGCTCTTCGGTGGTGGCAGAGGACAGCTCGGTGGCAGGGGGGCTGCTGCCCGGCGGCAGCTTCAGCCGCGTGTCCGAGCCGGGACCACCATTGCCCGCAGCAGGGGCGCCCGCTTCCCCGGGCGACACAGAGGCCTGGAAGTGCTCCTCCAGCACAGAGCTCGTCCGCGGGCGCTTGTCCTGTGACTGCAGGTGGTCTGTGTCATCGGCACCCGCCAACCTGTCACGGCTTTCTTTTGAACTCACTCCCACGGGTGAAAATCTTAGTAACAGGAGACTCTTCTGAATACACTCTTTTGCTAAATGCAGAAAGCAAGGAAGGTAATGAAAAAAAGTCAAAATTCAACTTATTATTTACTTTTGGAGAAGATAATCCTTTAAACTCCACAATTTAAGACAAGAAATACCTCCATTAATAAAGTGACACATCTCTCCCTCTGCCCCCACCCTGCTCTTGTGCTCTCTCAGTCCCTCTAATAAATAAAAAATCTTTAAAAATAAAAAAACAATAACGTGACCTACACATCTTCTGAAAAAAATAAACTCTTACGTCATTACACAAATCAAGATCTTCCCAACGCTGTCAGTACACTTAAAAAGAAGTTTTCTTTTGGACGTTTTCTTTTCTTTTAAGATTCTATTTATTTGTTTGGTGGGGGGGGTGGAGAGAGAATCTGAAGCAGATGCCCCACTAAGCGCAGAGCCCCACACAGGGCTGGATCCCAGGGCCCTGAGTTCGTGACCTGAGCCAAAATCAAGAGTCAGACGCTCCAACTGACTGAGCACCCAGGCGCCCTACTGTGGACATTTCAAGCATACAGAGAGAAAACACTGCAAGGACCCCATCGTGCACCCCGGCCCTGCCCAAGGCCAGTCTCATTTCACCATCCACCCCCTCCTCGGACTACATCCATGCTGATCGCAGGCATCACACTATTTCATCTAAAAGTTTCAGTACATTTCTCTAAAACAGTAAGCGTTTTGGGGCGCCTGGGTGGCACAGCGGTTAAGCGCCTGCCTTCGGCTCAGGGCGTGATCCCGGCGTTCTGGGATCGAGCCACATCAGGCTCCTCTGCTATGAACCTGCTTCTTCCTCTCCCACTCCCCCTGCTTGTGTTCCCTCTCTCGCTAGCTGTCTCTATCTCTGTCAAATAAATAAAACCTTTAAAAAAAATTAAAAAAAAATAATAATAAATAAATAAAACAGTAAGCGTTTTTAACACAACCGTGATATCACGAAGACATTAACAGTAATTCCCTCATCTCACTGAACATTCACTGACAGCACACTTTAAAAACATATCAAGAGGGGCACCTGGGAGGCTGAGTGGGTGAAGCGTCTGCCTGCGGCTCAGGTCATGATCCCAGGGTCCTGGGGTCGAGTCCCGCATCGGGCTCCCTGCTCAGCGGGGAGTCTGCTTCTCCCTCTCCCTCTGCCCCCCACCCCCCGGTTGTGCGCTCTCTCTTGCTCACTTTCTCTCAAATACGACCATCTCGACGACGGGTCATAAGCTTCCCAGGAAGTGTAACAGAGGGACTCGGCACACTCACCCAGGCTCTCCGGGTTCACCTCTGCAGCTCCGGACCCGTGCTTTTCTTCTTTCTCAGTCCCCATGTTCATCAGGGACTTCTGTTTCATCTCCAACTGGGGGGAGAGTTTGAGCCACACTATTAGTGTCCAGGCAGGGCTGCAAGCGCAGCCACGGCCAGCTACATCCAACACGCACAGCACAACGTCACAGAGAACGGAACAACTATGGTCCAACTCTTGAGGACACAGGACTTGGCTGTTTTGTTTGCCCTAGAAGTAATCCAGGCTTTGACGCTCTCTAACCGTATATCCGAAACACCGCCTTCCTTTGAACTACGTGTTGTTTGGGAGGGGCTTGTAACGCTGATCCCATTACTTAAAAAATCATGGGGCACCTGGGTGGCTCAGCTGGTTAAGCATCCAACTCTCAATTTCGGGTCAGGTCATGATCCCAGGGTCCTGAGATCGAGCCCCACATCGAGCTCCCTGCTCAGCACAGAGTCTGCTCCTCCCCTGCCCCCGCACTTGTGCTCTCTCTCTCCTCTCTATCAAATAAATAAAATCTTTAAACAAAATGTAGAACACTGGAGCTGGAGGGGCCCTTATCCAAAGCCGACCGAGTACAAAGCAGCAGAGGTCTAGAGAAGTGAAGGGTCTTGCTGGGGTTACACACCCAGTTTGCTACATGAGCTGGACCGAAATTCGATCTCTATTCTACCCCGTGTGAGGGGACGCTTGTAAGCGGTGCTGAGCCTGCCAGGCAGAGAACGGTGCTCCCAGTACCAGCACAGGCAACGGTCGCGGCGTGGGCCACGGCACTGACAGCCCAGGCAGAAGGCCACGGCTGGGAGAGAAGGCTGGTGTCGGTCCGACACTACGCCGGAAGCACGGCCCACGTGGTGCCTCAACTGCCGAACCCTCACTTTGAGCGTCTGTGGTACTGACGTTACTACTGCCTTTGTTTCTCTCCACGCACCGTTCCGACCCTCCTCACACCATCCTGATGACAATACCTTTCAGTTTCTCCCGAGAGACCGTTCATTCTGGTCTCCATCTACCTATTCAGTAAGTACTGGGCACCACCCACGTTCCAATCCTTGCGGATTGCAGCCAAGCCTCTCTGGTTCCTGGGTAGATATCCTCGCACATTAACACACCCCATCACCAATGACTCAAAGCTACCCGTGTCTCTGTTCCGACACGTCTGCTACATTCTCTCAGGTTCACTGGCTCGTCCGGTGGGCGTCTCAGATCACCTGTGTGTCCTCAGACTCAGCATGTCCCAGAACAAATGCACACCCCCCCCACTGCCAGCTCCAAGGCCACCGTCCCCAGTCTGGGAATGCTTCCACCGCCCAGCAAGTCCCCACGCCGGGAACGTGGGAAGGGTCCTGGACACCACACCGCTGCGCACCACGCCCACCAGCCGCGGAACCTGACCGTCCTCCGCTCAGGCGCAGCTGCCACGCTCGTCCCAGACCCTCAGCTGGTCTCCTGCTCTCCATCTCATTGCCCGTCCTCTCCAGGACTCAGCAGTTCCCCCCGATTACTACACAGTACTTCAGACGGTTGTGAGTCCAGGGACCATAATAATAATACACAGGGATCCAGCTCCACGCTTAAGAAAAATAAACACAATTCTCCTGCGTTTGAGGGTCACCATACAATGACTTGGAAGAGTTTCATGATAAATTTACGTGCCTACCAGGACACAGATTTGTGTCGTGGGAGTGTTTACGAGACACGACGTTATCCGTGGGCTCCTCTAGGATGTGCTTCTGCTTGTCGCCACGTGTCAGCTGACACACGGGCTGACATCCTTCACTCACTGCATGACAGCACGACGCGATCACCTCACACCGTAATGTCACGTCACGCAGTCACACAACAGTCCCTCCATCCGTCCTCCCCTGCACGGCTGCCACAAGCAACACGACAGAGCTGTGCTCTACCACACAGGCAGGCCTCTCCCTGGAGAGCGGCCTCACCCCCACCTAAAGCCATCAGCGGCCACCGGTCGAAGAGGGCCTGCAGAGTGGCCCTGGGGTTACCGAAGGGTGTTTGGGGGCTTCACGGACGCACACTGTTTACTCCGAACATTCTCAGCATTCATTACACTAGGACTTCAAGGGCTCGAAGTTATTTTAGAGATTTTCGCATCATTGAACTTCAGGAAAAACAAAAACAAACTTCCTACTACAGTTATATTCTTGAGAAGAGAACTGCTTACCGTTTAACTGCATGAAACCATGGTGGGAAAACTAAAAATACATATAAATCACATGCAAAGAAAATCTTACCATCCATATTCGAATCCCATCTGCCAAGCAATACACCTGTGCAAACTCCTCGCTCAGGGCTGTGCTGCCCCCACTTTTTACTGGGGAAAGGAGAGACGATGAGATTATGCTCAGTTAACTCAATTCAGTACTGCAACGTTAAGTACAAAGTAGCTTCTAAATCTCCTGACACAGAGGAAAAGTCTGTCCCCTGATGCTCACACCTTGAGGTGGCACGAGGCTTACGGGGAGGAGGGGTCAATTAAGCCACAAATACCAGGTTCTCTGCATTACTACAAACTCACTTTCTTCGAGCAAACAACATCTGAAGTGGACATACTATTAAATTGAGTAAAATATTTAAAGTAAACATATGAAAGTAAAATATAAAAAATATTAAAAGTAAAATAAAAAGTATTAAAAAGTAGGTAAAAAGTTGTACTGACATGAAAGAAGTTCACGGTTTAGGTTAAGTAAAAGATTGGTTTGGAAACAGTATAAACACAAAATTACCTACGTAAGACTATACGTATTAAAACATGATGTGTGTATATATATGTGACATAAGCACAGATACGTACGCCATATAAATATGCCTACATAAAAAGGACAGGTAGATTCACAGAAAAATGTTAACAGGCATGTTCTTGAAGTGGTGAGATTATAACTGGCAATTATTTTAAGCTTTCCTGGACTTTGTAAGTTTCCACACCAATGGGTAACATTTTTATAATTAGAAAAATAACAAAGAAGTTGTTAGTTTAAGAGAGGCCTGCGAGGCCTGCTCTTTGCTTGGCTCGTTCACAGCCCACGACAGCGCGCAGCTCTCTGCGGGACCGACGTGCAGTGCGAGGGCTCCAGGCGGCACACGTGGGATGCGCTAGGCGCCATCCCAGGCACCGGGAACACAATGCTGAAAAAAACAGACCTGGCTCCTGCCCTCAAGCAGCTTACAGGCTAGTTGAAAAACTCCTCCCATGTATCTCTGGTGCAAAAAGTGAGCGATTTTTAGACAAAGACGAGGAAATGACTAAGCAAAGCCCACCCTTCACAGAGCTCTGCCGGGCAGGACCCACGAGCAGCCCCGGAAGAACGGCGACCCGCCGTACCTCCAAAGCCCCAGGGGTAGCTTATCCTGGAAACAACCTGCACCGAGGGAAGTGTTTCTCGTTCCCACATCAGACTGTGTGTCTCTCCTGAAATCAGGGGCGTGCTATGTGAATATGATCCGAAAAGCAGCTGGGGAGCCTGCCGCCAGCCAGGAACTTTGTTTCCCAGCTTTTAACCCACAAGGCTTTCATCTACTGAGAGTTCCCACAGGTAAAAAGGCCGTCCTACTCTCTTACTATAATTGGATTATGAAAGCATACGCTGGGTTTTTTCTTTCACCTGGCAGGTCACCTAGTCCCCCAGCAGAGGTACAGTCTCCACGGGGCGCTCACGCCTCAGCGGAGGGATTATCATTTACGCAGCTTTTCCAAGGGTGAGAACTGAGGGAGCGAGGGTTAACGGAGACATCTGAGAAATCAGGAACTAAGCTCTGCGCTGTGAGATCTAGACTCGGGCAGTAGGGGCAGCAGCGACCGTCCTCAGAACGCTGACAAACGGCAGCAGCCGTCCGCGACCTGCTCACCTCCCCTGCACCAGGAAAGCCACACACACCCTGCCACAGTGCTGGGGAAAGCCCGATCTGCTCTTTACGTGGCGTCCCCTTGAGAAATTACAAGGAGAGAGAGGCCCTCCCTCCTGCTGGCTGCCAGCTACACACACAGGAGGCAGACGGCATCGCGAGGGGATGTGAGGGACAGAAACGGTGAGGAGCGGGCCACCGACCAGGAAGCCTACAAAAGCTACAGAAGCTTTAAGTCTAAAGATAAGTGTGAATACGTGTCCCTCCTTGGTTATCAGCACACTGAGTTACCGAAACAACTCGGGCTTTAACCGGATTTCTTAGAATGTCAGAACTACCAGCTCCCGAGTTCACAGATAAGGTTTCGAAGGTGCAGCAAGCTGGTCTGATTAACCTGACGTGGCACAACTGCTAGTTCCTGCCCAGGACTGTGACCCAAGTTAGGGTCTCCTTCCGTCAAACAAGGATTGTGGAGAAAGAAGTGACCTGCTGATTAGGAAACTCAGGGCTACTCGCCACACACGACAACCCACTAACTACAAACTGGTCACGCATCTTCTGACTGGCAGAGCGGCACTGGACGAGGTCTACAGCTGTGAAGTGTGTTTCCATTTCCAACTGCTGAGAAATGCTCCCGTAAGATAGGCTTTCTTAGCACTTAGCGACCGGCCTTCAGACCAGAAACACCCCTGTAGCGTGAGTTACCATGTGTCTGCAGCTTCTCATACAAGCCTGGCGTACGACACACCAGAGCAGCGAAGGCGGCGTTCACAGCTCGGTCAATAGTGGAACCAGCAACTATATCTGTCTTTGGGGCCTGCTTTCTACATGCCTGTATGAATCCTTTGAAAAGTTCTGAAAATGGCCCACAGAAGGTCTGGGCAGGGTCTGACTGTGCAAACTCAAGGAGAAAGTGGTGGCAGGGATCGTCGGGGATGTCCTTGACCTGGAACAAAACAAGAACACATCATGTTGAACAGAGTCATCCAGACGACCAAGCGCACCCGACACCGACTAGAACGAGCAGAAGGACAGAACAGGAAGCTTCACTCTCCTGTGGAAACCAGACAGAGGCACGTCTAAACATACGAGCACCGGCCCCGCCTCAGAGGGAAAGGTGATCGAGTGCCAAATGCCAGGAAGGGTGCCCAGTGCTGAGAGCCCACAGGAGAGCTCCTGGCAGGCTGCAGTGATGAAGAGAAGCCTCCTGGAGGGTGTGGGCTTCAGACCGGGCCCTCAAGACTGAGCAGCTCTGGTCCCTGAGGAACAAAACCATTAGCAGAAGTGAAGTCTCAGCTGGGGAGTGGTGGGGTCTGGAGGCAGTGGTAAGGTGAAAGGAGACGGGACAGAGCCTGGACTGTCACAATGAGGAGCTCAGACTCCACCCTGTGGGTCCCGGGAGCCATTCATGGCGCTTGGCCGTGGAATAATAAGATAATTCAGTGGTTAAAAAACCCTGGTAGGTCCCAATGTCCCAGTGCAAGTGCAGGATGAAGGCCTGGAGAAAGATGCAGACAAGGCGGGTGGGGGGAGCTGAACTTCCCCTGGGAGTATCCACAGGGCCAGCAGCAGACTGGGCGGGAGACGTGAGAACAGGACGGGGAGCCGTGGCTCAGCGCCGAGGAAAACAAGAATGACAGTGACAGCAGTGAGCAGCTGGGGGAGGGCCATGTCCTAGCTTTCCACCCCTGAGTGAAGAGGAGTCGGGACACTGACACGGAACCACCTAATGGGGGGTCAGGGACACGGGAATGGAGCCTGGAGAAGCCCCAGGGAGGGTCTGCATAGACGTGACAGCAGAAGAGACGAGACAGGATAGTGTCAGTGGGCAGCAGGGAAGGGGAGAAAGCCGAATAAAGCCTCCTCTCCAGGGAAGGAAGAACAGAGGAGGCCCACCGAGGAAGCAGGGCCGCAGCTGGAGGTAAAGACAAGACCGTGGGCTATCACGGAGCCAAAGGAAGAGAGGGTCCGAGGGAGGCAAATTTCACAGAGGTCAAAGGGGAGCCTGAGGAAGAGCCCAGGATTCTCGGCTACCCACTGAGTGACGTGGGTGAGGGAGGGAGGAAGAGCAGCAGAGCAGAGAAGGACACAAGGGGGACGGCAAAGAGACAACACGCAAACTCGTCCAGCTCGTGAGACCTCGTAAGTCAGGTAACGCGCCGCTGTCCCACAGAGAACACAAGGTGCGGCACAAACCGTTTAGTCTGACATCTGACTCAGCAGCTGCTAGAAACACACTCAGCTGGCTTGGTGAGCAACTTGGCCAGGAGACTTCCTGAGCACCCACGACAGGACTCGCCGGCCCCCAGGGTGGGCACCACCTGAACGAGGGACGGCCCCTGCCTTTCGGGCGCTAACCGCTGAGTGGGGTGAGGACGCAAACCCAAGGGCTCATGATGGAAGCGGAAGCCATCAGCCAACACACTCCATTCCAAGGAGAAAGCCGCTGCAAGCGCAGATACCTCCTTACTATCCTGGCGCGGGGGAGTGGGCCAGCTCGCCGCGAATCCCAGCTCTGGACTCAGCTGATGCCTGAAGACGGGCTTCCACAGCGGGGAGTTCAGGACCGACGCCATTTTTGCGGGCGGCACTGCCATGTCACTTCCGAACTCTGGAAAGAGAAGGCCTGTGAGAGCCCTGTGTCCTCCCCGCGACGCGGAGAGTCTGTGGGCTGCCCCGGAGAAGGTTTCAACCACGCGGGCGTTCCGAGGACGTGCAGGGGATCCACCCCATGTCCCGGCACAGAGCCGTGCTGCGTCATGAACGCGCGCCCCAGACGCACCCCCACCACGAGGGCGCCCCGAAGCGCTGCCTTCCGCGGGACAGCCTCGGTCACAGGCACTTCTGAAATTCCTGTCAGTGCAGGAGATGAAGCGAGCTGAGGACCAGGGAGTAACCAGAGACCGTGCACAAGTGTTTGATGATGGCGAAATGTTCGCAATGTGTAAACTTAAGTTTGTAAAAGAAAATAAAATAAATAAGAATTAAATACCCACCCACATGTGTTTATGAATAGACATAAAAAAAAGACTAGGTGGGAATACATTAAAACGTTACTAACAGTTCTCTCTGGGTGTTAGCACTAGGAATGGCTTTTCTCCTTGATCTCTCTCCATTGTGCAATTTCTATGACATTTTCCTTTTATGGTCAGAAAGACTCAAGAAATGAAATAGAAATAAAACATACTAGGAAGTTTTATTCTATAATTCTCGTTTCTTGGATGTACTTAATAACTAAGTTGAAGAAATCACTTTAAGACAAAATCCACGTTCCCGTATTTAACATAAATGTTCACGTGGCTAAAGGATACACAATTTATTCCATTTCTGCTTTCCAAATTTCACTAACCAAAAGAGGATGACAAGGCTGCCCTCCGGACAGGGCACCCTCAGCACCCTCTGGGATGTGTTCCAAAGTCCACACCGAGACACTTTAAGGCCACGGCACGGAGCGGTCTGTGCTGCGGTCTGGTGTGGTCTGCAGGGCCCTTGAGGGCGCCCTGTCCACACGTCCGCCCTGCCCTTGTGTGGAGCCGACGCGTGTGAGACTCACGGTGTGCAGACTTGAGCGCCATGCACTGGGCAGCGAGGCGCCCCATCAGCCGGGAAACGAGCAGTTGCAAGTCCAACGCCCAGGACACGGCCACGTCGGGGAGGCCGTAGGCGGTGACGGTGAACTTGTAGCCCCACTCGTTGTTACTGCTGTCAGAGTGAAAGAGGAACTGCAGCCGGGGCCCGGCCTTGAAGGTCACTTTCTAGAGACAAGCACGAAAGCCATGAGGTCAAACGCACTCGAGAAGACGCCCTTCAGGAGCATGCGTGTCCTGCAAGACTCAGAAACTCTAAGGTCAGTCTGTATCCTCACCATCTTGTCTCACCGCACCCACCCAGGAGACCAAAGGAGAGACAGACAAGGGAGCAGCAGAAACACGAAATCCACGACTGCACCGCTGAAGAAGCACGCTGGCCGTTTTCTAACCCTCTGATGCCCCTCTGCCCACTCCCTGTTCATCCAGCAATGGTGCTTGTACGTCCCCCTGCTCCCCACTCGGGCCACCAGACAGCACGCCAACAGTGGGAGGCAGCACTTCGCCCTCCCGCCCCAGAGAGCACGCGGGCCTCCAGCGGGCACTCCCAGCTTTCAACACACGCTCTGGGCCTTCCTGGACCCAACGCCCCACTCACAGCGACAAGGTGACAGAGACCAGGCACTGGGCAAACTGTGCTGCGAACGACCAGACAGTACGTTTTTAGACCTCCCAGACCATCTGGTCTCTGCAGCGCCCACGCAGCTAGAAACACCCATAAACCGACAGGCCGGCTGGGTGCCGAAATAACTATCTACAAAACAGGTGGCCGGCCGTCATTGCCAACGCCGACATAGCCCTTCCTTTTACAAAAGTGCGAGCGAAACGCTTCCCTTCCAGACCAAGCCTCCCTGACCCTCAAGGGCTGACAACACGCACATGTCACCTCCTTCGGGGAGCACCGCTCACCTTGGGCCACTTCTCGGTGCCAACTTTGGTGTCATAGCGTGTTTTTCCACCTCTAGCGTCAGTAAATTCCAGATAATCATACCTAAGAAGGCATAATCTCCGTTACCTTCCTTCTCTCATTCTAACCCACTATTGCTTAGGAAAAGACCACGGGAGTCTTACCTTTTCTCAGTCTCACACCGCTCGTCAAACTCCACCTCAAAGTAGGTCGCCCCCGGGCTCACGAAGACAGACACGTCGTGGCAATTGTTTTCATAGTTGTGGGCAGACTCCTTTGTCCAGGTATGTAACACCACGGGACTCTCCTGCTGCCACGTCTCCCCATCGAGCTACACAAACAAACGAGTCAAGAAAGCAAGCTTCGGTCACTCTGCGTCCTGCCACACAGCGAACTGTGCTTCTGTGTTAGCTCCCCAGACGGACGGCCCGGACAGCAGACACAGACGATCACACAAGCTAAAGTAACCCCGATGTTCCATCTGCAGACACAGGTCAGTGTGCATCTAGCCCTCAGCGGAGGACACGCAGAGTTTTCGGCGCATGACGGAACCTCCGTGATCCGCTTGTTTCCTGGCCTGACGGGGCTGTTTCTTGCAAATCACTACTCACATGAATTTCCAGTGGAAAAAACACTGAATTTGGGACCTTGGCAAATCTGAGCCCATCCTCTCTTCTCTCTCCACTTTCTGTCTTTACTTTTTTACCTTTAGAATAGGCTACATGCCCTTTCTATTCCCAGAGAGTTGTTTTGAGACTCAAAGAAGAGAGTAAAATATCTTTTATGTCCTGTAAGGTTCAATGGGGAGAAATTCTGTTAAATACCGAACCTTCTAATCTGCCTTCCAACACGTAGCCTCTCGTCTAGACGTCAGTCTGGTTATGCGCTTACGTGGTTTTCTACGACCTCAGGTGCTGTGAAAGGAGCCTGACCTACACATGCTTCCTTTCCAACGCTGACCACGCCAGGTCAACGCGGGCCGCCATTCATCCTCGTTGGGAAGCACTGATAAAACATGGGGGGGGTCTTCAGAGGCAATCTCAGAGGTGGGGTTCATCAGGACCCAGCACTCTCAAGAGGGGAGGCAGCGTGGGCTCCACTGCCCACTCCAGGTACCTTATTCGGCGTTCCTTCCAGGTCAGCGCAGAGCTGTCTCAACAGTTCTATGAGCGTACTGAACTCTCTCAGGAGCGTGCAGTGGGAAATGTCTAAAGTGCAGAAGTCCAGCAGAAAGATTACCTACAGGAAGATGAACGAAGCACTCAGCATCCGCCCACACTCGTCCTGGGGCGGCGGGTCACCAACCCCCATCACAAAGGTCATCACTGTGTCTTACCAGTTGACGAGCTGCCATCGAAAACACCGAATTGCACAGTTTTTCTACAATGGTTTTTCCACTGTACTGTGACAGAAGGGATTCCAGAATCACTCTCATTCTTGCCAGGACCTGCCGCACATCTGCTGACACATAAAGACGGCAGTCAGTGTCACGTGCGGTAGGCACGTCACCTGCTTGGTCGTCGTGAAGGACAGAGCTGCAGAGGGTCACAGATGTGGGGGCGGGAATTCCACATCAGAAAGACCACGAAGTGTCAAGTGTGTGTTTTCCTCGGGGAGGAAAGGCAGTGCAGACCTCAGGGAAGGACTGTTTTAAAGGGAGTGGGTTTGTCGTCTCGGCTGCTTTGAGGTGAGGTGGAGCGATCAGCCGAGCAGCCCAGCGGCCAGGCTGAAGTCTCCCTCCGTGCCCAACGGGCCCGGCTTCGGCGGGCCACCCCGCGGCTCGGCACGCGGCACCATCAGCAGTCCTGTCACACTGCTGGGACTCAATTTCCCACAGGCGCATTTCCCAGAACCTATGGAAGGCCATAGCATTTTCTGTGGGTTTATGGGACCGAACATGAGGATTTTCGGGGACTGCAAAGACCATAGTAGTGGTCACATATACCTTAGACTTAAAAGTTCAAGACTTTCTTGTTTGGATAACTCGAGTAAAGCCAGGATGACGGGCTCTGCTGAAGAGCGTGACGTCACCTCGGGGGGCCGCATGACGTATGACCCCACGCTGAGAACTCCCAGGCATACCACCACATTCAGAACACTCTGGACGAGAGACATGCTACCGAATCTGATTTTAAGAAGAAAACAACCCAGGGACAGCCCTAACTCGTGACCCAGAAGAGAAAACCCTATGCGGACTCCACGCACGAGGCCGTAAAGAAGAGAGTCAGAACACAAACCGCTCTGTGCTCTGGCGGGTTCGGGACTCACACTGGTCGATCAGGTCAGCGGCACGACCTCTGGCGGCGGAGTCGGTGCTCTTCAGCTGCAGGTAGCACCAGGACAGCAGGCTGCCTTGGACGGCCCAGAACAGGGAGAACAACACAGAGCCGGCCTCGCCCTGGGCCCCCGTGAGCACCAGCATTTCACACTACGAGAAGCAGACAGAGGGACAGGTTATGGCAAGGCTTTCGCAGAACACGGGCACAGGCCTTCTCAGACAGCAGCCGTCACCGGCGAAAGCCTCGAGGGAAGTGGGGAACGGTTAAGAAAGAGCTTTCCGCATTTCCAACGTGACGGAGAGGAACAGCCGGTGGAAACTCCTCTTTCACCCTCCAGCTTTCCAGAGGCTTCCCAGATGGTCTATACGGCAAGCGTCCTCCCCTTCTGCCCCTCAGGGGTCTACCCCCTATCTCCCACACCTGCAAACCCCCCTTCTCTCTGGCCCCTTCCGCTGACCCTTCAACCACACCTATCCCACCTGAAAAGTCATTTTCCGCCCCTCCACGGCTCTCCAAACACTAGCCGTGTTCTCACCTGACCTCTAGGGGTAAATTCTTGCACAAAAGAACCACAAGATTTGAAATTTGAAAATGTCATTAGCACAGACAAAAGAGACTATCAGTTTTCCAGGAACTCCCACCACAGACCAGGCCTAAGTGCTGCCTTGCTGACCCGCACCCCAGGGGACGTGGCAGACCCCTCCTTCCCAGGAAGTCTCAGCGAAGACGTCCGCACACGTCGATGGCTCGCTGACCCGCACTGGACCAGCCGCAGGGGTGTGTGGTGAGAAGCCACAGCAGCCTGGGGAGCGCTGGTGCCCACGCGGGACGGCCACAGGGACAAAGCCACGCCGCACTGTGGACGGGGCCCGTGGGGGCGGCGCCCGCGGTGGCTGGATCACGAGGTGAAGGGAGCGGAGCAGCCGCCAGTTACCTCTCGAGCAGCGACGGACAGGAGGGTGCTCATGCCTGCCAGCACTTCGCTGCTGTTCATGTCGGCCACGTCACCTTTCTCAGGCAAGAGCAGAAGACCACCGGGATCCTTATCACTGAAAGGACACAAATCGGTCACGACACCTTCTTTCAGGCAGGGCAAGTTCCTGTTTTCATCTTAAACGTTCCAAAAAAGAACCAGCAAGATTTCGCTGCCAGTTCTACGGGCTGCGGAGGGGCCCGGCTCAGGAAAAGGGCCGGGTCCCAGCTGCTCCTGGGCCACTGTGTGTCCCCATGTCCTTGGTAAGCCCAGGCCCGTGAACCCTCAGGTCCTTAGAAGAGACTCTGAGAAGTCGATCTGATGACCACATCACCTTGACCGCCAACGACAAACACTCCTCATCTCACGCTGGTTAACTTGACAACGCAGGCTGAACATCCCATGTCTTCAAATGCTCCCCACACGAGCTCCAAAGCTCCTTCCTCGCCCCCGATCCTCGAGTCCAGACCCAGTTTAGACCCCTCCAAGTCTGCTCTCGCACTAGGTACAGCCTGACATGCAGACAGCAGCTGACGCTATTGCTATTCGCTCCCTCTCTTCTTCGAGAGCCTGTGCCTCCGGTAACACAGCCAAAGCACGTAAAAATCTCCAAGTCATGCCCTCCCGGCACACTTCCTTTGCTGAACTACGATTCTGTGCTTCTGAGTTTTCAGACATGAGTACAGGACGCCAAGCTCCTTTGGCTTCAGTTTGTATCTTCAAGTATCACTCAGAATCTGAAGCACTCAGAGATCCCCAGCAGTTCTACTCTCATCGGTCTCACGGGGTCTGGGACTTGGATTAAACTCCCGACAAGATTATTACCCCACCACTGCTTTAGTCATTCCTGGGACTAGCGGCATCACACTCTAGAAATCTGGCTGAGCAGAGGGGACAGGTAGCTAAAGAAAGCTTTGCAAAGACGTGAAATATTAGAGAGCCGAAAAGGACTATAAACGTACCTAAAATAGGTGCACAGTGAATGGAAAGTGAGCTGCAGGGACTGCTTGCGCTCCTGCTCGGTGACATTCTTCTAGAAAACAACAAAGTGCACAATCAGAACCCCTGTCCCCCCCACACTCCAGAGCCCACGGCAGCAGGAAACGCCACTGCCCACTGATCCCAAGCGTGAGGAAGGCCGGGGTCGGCACACACTTCGTGGCGCCCAACTGAGACCAGCCCGGAGCTCGGCAGACGGCAGGCTTACTTTGGGTCACCGCTAACGTGCACCCCTCCAAGCTTTCTTGCAGGAAACCTTAATACGAATGTCTAGGAGGATGTGTGCCTTTCATCGCTGGGCACAACGTCGCAAAAGGGCAGGAACAGAATACATTTCTGCTGAGTTTTCTCTTGGTTTTTAAATAGGACCTAAGCTTTCTCGACACAAGCTGGAGCAGCCTACAGTGACAGTTAGAGGAACAAATCTCCTGACGAGGCTGCCGGGCTATCTTAGGGGCACTTTCTTAATTCACTGAACACTGACTATTAGGCAAGGCGCCAAAGGGGACTTGCAGAGAGTTGAAGACCCAGGGCCCTTCCTGGCACAGGAGGGTGGGAGACACAAGGTATGGTGTTCCCACCACTGCCAGCAGGGACAGCAAAGGGAAACTGACGGGGCTAACAGACAGCAGTGCCATTCAAGAGGTCATACGTCCTTTTCCATTTTTATGTGTGGAACACATGCTAGCAAAACCAATCATTGCTTAGCAGCCTGGTAAATGCTTCTGGTAAAACAAGATGGGAGTCCCGCCCACAGTCCAGTGGGTCAAGCCAGCTGATGCTGTCCAAGGTCATGACTCTGTGTGAAAACTGATCCTCCAGGCTGACGTGCAAATTTTGCAGAGAGCTGAAAACCACCGAAGATCCTTCCTCCTCTCCGGAACCCTCCGCGGTCACTTGGCCCCAGCCCGAGTGTCCTCTAAACGCATACGCACCCGTGTTTTTTCCTCGTGGCAGGTGTCCCCTGGACTGGAGCCCTCCGGCACCAGAGACCACATCTCGTGCCTTCGTTCCCCGCCTGCTTGCTTTCTATGCATCCCACAGAGACCTTCTCGCATTTGCTAATTAGCTGTTGCATTTAGAGGTGAAAATGCTGGACCTAGTTTTCTTCATCAAACTCCTATCAGGCATTCCACTACTTGCTTGTCTACAGACAATAAAAAACGATCTATAATCGGATCACCTATAAAGAACTGTTTATTTTATCCTTTCCAATTACTATGTTTAAACTTCTCCTCCTTGTCCTACCGCACTGGCCAGACCCTCTAACACGACCCCACTGAGAAGCAGCGGCCAGTAAGCATCCTTGTCTTCCTCCTCATTTTGAAAGGGATGCTTCAAGGACCCACCGTCCAGCATATTATTTGTTTAAAGTCTGGGGCACACGCTCCCCCAGCTGAGGGAGCTCCTTCCTGCTTTGAGTTTGCTAATGGTTTTATAGTTTCAATCATCATCAGAAGTTAATCTTCCTTAAATGTTATCTGTATTTAATGATATGACTTTTTCCTCCGTCTTCACTTACTAATTTTCTAACGTCAAACCACCCTTGTTTTCCTAGGATAAATCTCAACTGCGTCAGGATTTTGTTTGTATCTTACTGGACTGGTTTACTAATATTTTGTTAGGCTTTTCTTACAATGTTTACGAGTAAGACTGGCCTGTAATTTTGCTTCCTTGCTATTCTTGGTGTTTCCCTGTGTTGTACCATCACGGGAACACTGGGAACTCTGAAGCTCCCTGACCTAGATGTCTTCAGTATAGCTTAGACAGAGACACTTTTTTTTTAAGATTTTTTTTTTTTTAATAATTTGAGAGAGAGAGAGAGAGCACATGCCCGTGCATGTGCGCCTGGAGGGGGATGGGCAGGGAGAGGAATACGCAGACTCCATGCTGAGCACAGAGCCTAACCAGAGAGAGAAACCATGGCTCTGTCTTATGTTACTATTAATACCTTTCTCCATGTATCACACTCGTTTTCACACAGAAACACTGCCTCCAGAATTAAAAATCTGATCTTTGTATGGGATACTCCACTTGGTAACATAATGCTTGTAAATACCGAGAGCGCTTTCACCCGCCAGCCCTAACGTCTGAGCAACAAGGCAAAGGGGTCTGCGAAGGCTACGTTTCGTCACAGGCCAGGGATCGAGTTTGAAATAATCTTGGGGGAAGGGCAGGGAGAGAGTGGATGAAGCAGGTCACACATGAAACAAGATTAGCCGGAGTTCACAATCGCCGAGTCTAGGGGACGGGCACGTGCGGGGCAGGAGGTATCATACTGACTCTGGTTTTCTATTTGTTTTCCGTTTCCCCAGGATCCAAAGTGAAAATGTTAAAAAGAAGGCTGGTTGTAGGCCAATCACGAAGATGACGGAGACTGCGCCCCCCTTTCTAAGATGACAGGCTACGACCTGCCGTCCCCTCCTTAAGGGCGGCCCTAGGTCCGCAGGCATCCGTGTCCCACACACGACTCGCATGCAGCGAGGATTAAATACACATCTGGAAAACTGCAACTGAGGACATATTCAGAGAAAACAGACTAATAAATGTCATCCCACCAGACTTCAGGGGTGCAGCCCGTCCTCCCGACGTGATGATTACCATCATGGCGAAGAGACGGCTCCGCCGGGTCTGTCGATCAGGAAAGAAGACGGCAGCTCCATTAAGAAGGGTATTCCTGACTTCTTGTTTCAACGTTTCCATGGGCGCAGAATCGCCGTCCACCCTATCCACCACTGATGAAAACAAACAATGGGATCGGCTTTAACACTTCCACACGCTCACGACAACGCACGCATCTGCTTTCACCAGCCCGTAAACTCACCACTCCCATCGCGTATGGAATGCCTCTGTACGGGCAAGGCGGTGTAAGGAAACGACACCTACCAGTTTCCGTGTCATTATTTCCCTGTCCTTCTGAGCTGCAGCTGGGCAAAGCTTGAAAGCCATTTCACGTGGCCACGTGTTTTACTCCCCGTGGATCACTGCCTCTCCCCCTCCCACCCATCCATGTCTTCGCCACAGTAAGGACTGAAGGGTATGACAGTCATCACTCTCAGTGGGACACACCTGTGTGTCAGAAACCAGGAGGAAGACTCCCTGGTGAGAACAAACCCTGAACTCAAAATAACAATTCAAAAGAAGATCCAAGGAAACACTCATTTTCCAAAGCAGTGACCCCTCTCCTGGGCTTGCATGATCCCAGCATCCATGTTCTCACAGCAAGAGGCCTGGCAGGCCAGCAGCACAGGGTCACATTCAGGAAAAGCCCAGGGGCACCTGGGGGGCTCACTGGGTGAAGCGTCTGCCTTCGGCTCAGGTTGTGATCCTGGAGTCCTGGGATCGAGCCCCGTGTGAGGCTCCCTCTCCCTCTGCCCCTCCCCCTGCTTGCGCTCTCCTGCTCTCTCTCTTTATATGTCAAATAGTCATATAAAGTCTTTTTTAAAAAAAATAAAATATAAAATAAGAAAGACAAGCCCAATCCATACCGTCACATAAGTGTGTGTGGAGCTCCTTGGCGGCCGCCGCCCCTCCCGGGCTCTGCCGCGGAGGCTTGGTCTCCTCAGAGGCGGCCGGCCCGTCTCTCTGCAGCACCGGGAGGCAGCTCTGGAGGAGCCGCAGAAGCAGGGTTTGTGCCCAGACGCATTCTTCCCTCGGGCTATGGAGAGACAGAGACCGTCAGAGAGCAAAACGGCACGTTGTTTTCACCCTCCAAAGCTGTCTGAAAAGCACTATCGTCTACACAGCAGGCACGGTAAAAAGAAGGCCAAGGAGAGCAAGAGAGGCAGAATGGAAGAACATCGTCCCAGGCAGAGTCTGAAACACAGACCCCGCCTGAGTCTGCTCCCAGTGGGGCAAGGACGCTCGTTTCTGACGCTAATTCTCCATCTATAAAACGAGGGCACTACCGCAATGCTTGGCCGGCTTTCCCCACCAGGGTGTAACGACAACCGGATGACAAAATATTTGCAGCAACACTGCCCGAGGTATGTTATAGAAACGTGAGGTGTTATCTTTAATAATAACCATTTCTCTCAAAAGAGAACCATATAAACTAGTGAGAAGTCAAAAAATCTTAGAAAAAATGGTCTATTTGGAACGCGAATTAGGGTTTTGGGGTTTGTTTATATGATTATCACTTTATAACAAATTCTGACCTACTTTTGCTTTAATTTACTGTAAAAATTCCAGAAGATCTGTAAATCAAGACCCGCGAAGTCCAGAAAAGATTTATATTTTATGCCACTTTCCTTCTGCTGCACCTGAAAAATTATAAAAACCAGAAAAAATAAAATTGAAAATGCATTTAGAGAACGATTGTGATGGCTCATTTCCTCCTCAGTGTGAAAGGGTGTAGGATGCCCGTCCGGCCGCTGCTGACTCTCACCAGCTCAGAAGCACGTGAACAACTGTTCCTGGTGTGAAACTTTCTACAGGACGTGCGTGCGTGTGCGTGTGGATGTGAGAACACATGTGTGTAAACACACACACACACACACACACACACAGAGCCCCAAAGACTCCCCAGCTCCATACACACCGCACCCGGCCACGCGAGACAATGGGGCGGTGTGCTCGGACCCCGGCGCCCCCGCGGCCGCAGCATCCCACCCACCCCCCGTTTATGTCTTCTGCTGTGACAGGAGAGCTTGAATAACAAAGACCAAACACACCAGAGTTAAACTGAGTCACAGCCTCCAAACTCGCCCTGACGCAGAACCGCTGCCTTCCCCGCGTGGGAGGACGAGATGCCCCACCGATCCCTGACGTAAGTCACATTCTCTATGGTGATGGCGGCGAGAATCTTCCCCGGAGCGAGCGGTCACTGTTTTTATTAGTGACTGTACAAGTCAGGGTCAGGAACACAAATGATTTCAAATCCTGACATTCTGGTGCCTTGAGTGGGCACACAGAATCCACCTGTTCCTCAGAAATGCCTCTCTCGGGGCTTGAGGGAGGTGGAAATCCCATGAGCATGCGTGGTCTCCCTAGACCACCACCGGCAAGCACAGCAGGGGCTTCGAGGTCTGTCTGTAGGTCTATTCCAGGAAGCCTCACCACGACGGCCACAGGCCACACGGTCCTCCACTGACTGACACCACGGACGCCCAGCACCTCCCTCCCCTGCCCTCCCCACGTCCCCATGGCAGCGCGAAGCCAGCTGCACACGTCCACACCGCACGGCCCGCTGGTGTTCATGTCCCTCCACACCACCATTAACCGTCCCCAAGGAACGAGGTACCAGGTCATGGGCGAGCTGCTGAATGAACTGAAGTGTCTTAAGGAGCAGGGTGGCCCCGCAGACGCTGTCGTCCCCGTCCCTCCTGCAGTGGGCACAGACGACGTGCAGCTCCGCGTCCGCTCGCAGAGGCCGGAGGTACCCGCTGATGCTGAGGCCTTGCACTCCCAAGCGCTCTGCCGACTCCTGACGGGTGCAGAGGAACTTCACCATCAAGTACTGGAAAGGACAGAGGGGGTTCAGAAGGACTCCGAAGCCAGACTACGCACGGAGGGAAGATAAAGGCCTTTCTGGGAAGGTCCCCCCACGACCTTACTGATTTATTAGGTCCCACTCTGCCTAGCATGGGGTGTAAAACAGAAGTCCAGCATCTCAACAAACGGGGAGAAAACACTAGTGCTGAATCAAGTCAGGTTTTGGGAGGGATCACAATGAGAGAAACGGCATTACCCCCTCTTCAGGGCAAACACCGGGTAAGACGGGATGAGTCAGGGAACTACATCTGCTCTGTGGCCCAGTCGTTTTGAAACAGGAGTCAGGTCTATGGCAGAAACAGCCAGCAAATGCCCTATGGAATCCTCTCCAAACTCCCGACTAGTGTATACGACCCACAGCCCGGGACGCCACACTGTCTGCTCGGAGCCAAAGCCACGCGAACGCCCACCTGCTATGCGAACCCTCCGACTCTGACAGTGGAAGCTCCTTGGCCACGAGCTTTCAGACTGCCCTAGTCAGGCGCGTCAACCCTGACCGAACAGCTACTGACTCTAAGCCCCGAAGACTCTGCGTACTTCTCTTACTGAAGCGTCTCACTAGGCGTGACACTAAGGCTGAACGAAGTGAAGTGGCCAGACCACCACGGTTTTCCTCACAGCCACGGAGACACATCTGTCGTGCACTCAGGCCAGTGTGCTTCCCACTCTCCCCGCTGCACACACCGTTCCCCACACACCCTAGCCTGGCCGCGGGCGGTGACCTCATCGACCTTCAACACTTGGCAGCACACCAGCTTTCCGGGCAAGCTTTCCCCCATGACCGTGGGCCGGGTGAGCCACGCTTCCCCGTGTGTCCCCGTATCGTGGCGTCTCCTACGACTGTGTCTCCCAGTGGACCACAGGTTCCGTGAGGGTCACAGTCACGACCGACTGGCCTCCAGGGCTGGCATGGGGCTGGCACGGGGCTGGCGCGCACGAGCCGCTCCGTGAACACGGACAGAATCACCGGAGGCGGTGGGCGCGCATGGGGGCCACGGCTCCCTGACGCTTACTTTGGCAACTCTGCACTGCTGCACCTTCACGTCTGCTTCATCCCATTCTTCCTCTAGCTCGAACCAGCCAACAGGGTCATCCTCTCCAAGGCCATCAGCTGAGCAACCAACCCTGTGAACACAATGGTAATCACAAAACATTGTCCTCTTCCTAAACTTCTCGGGAGTCTGGCACATGAGGTGCCATCTGGGCGGCACGTAGCTTGGACGTACGGCCTGCGGTGAGCAGCGGGACGGGGTGCGGCACCTGCTACCTCTAAGCACGGGGCGTGGTTGCTGGTGATGTCCTCCCCGTTCCCCCGCCTCCTTCTCTCCGACATGGGAACGAGCATCAGTCCCAAATATAATCCGGGACTAAGGAGAAAGTCTGCCTCTCTAGATAACTGGCATAGTGGAAAAATGAGACATGAAACCAAGACGTCCTCGATGAGTGACTTGGGACTAAGAAACAATGCAACAACCACTGTGTGCTTCTAGAAAGATCCAAAGGAGAGGCAGGTTCAGTTTTCTTTCCCTAGGTCTGGCTACCCTGTACGCCCACCCTAAGCTCCAGTGCACATGCAACAGTGAAGGGTAAGAGCCAGGGAACGTGCAGGTCTCGGAGCTCCACAAAAGAAAAACTCCAGCCTCCGCGTTTTTCCTGTTCCTTCAGGTCCTTCCAGGAACGCACCTCAGCCTCAGGACTCAAGAGGCACAGCTCCGGCCGCTGCTTTTTTAAAAACTAGACACTTGAACTGTACTCCGTTTTCCGGGATTAAATAACCAAAGGAGAAAAGGGCAGTCTTTTCAAGTAGCGTTCCTAACCTTTCCACTACGCAGGCTGTGATGCAGCTAGCAAGCTAGCAACAAGGGAGTGTTCTGTGTGGGAAAGCAAGCGCGGGCAGTCGTGGCAAGAAGAGGGAGAAGATGAAGGGTCCAGAGTAGGTTCTGTGACAGGGAGAAAAAATGTTCTCTTCTTAACAGAAGACTTTCTTAGCATCAATCACGACATAACTAATCCTAAAACCAACAGGACAGGAGGTATTCTGTCTTAACGCAAAACCACGTCCATGAGTTTCATCAATATTGTGTTTGAGGATTTTTTTAATTTGCTGTGTGGCAGAGCCATCACGAAGCTCTTCGAGAGGGAGACGCCACTGGCCGGTGACAGCACAAAGAGGCAACCCCGTTCACTACGCCACGCAGAAGACAGACGGCAGAAAAGAGAACGGACTGTGTGTCCCCCTGGGCACGCACGGCAGTCAGACAGCTGGCTGGGGAGCGTACCGACTGACTGACGCTGGGCCAGAAGGACAGGGAAGAAGACAGATGCATGCACATTAACATTTCGATTTCCAAGCTGGAGAGAGGCTGGCAACACGCAGGTCGACCAACCCAGCATTTCAGAGTAGTTCGGGCTGCAACCAGAAGCTACAGTCAGCAAGTGAGTAGTGAATAAACCTACACCAAGGTTAAAAGAAAATCCTACGTAAGATGTGAAAGACCTTATTCAACAGCAGGTTTTAGCTCTTTAATACGTCCCAGGAATGCGATAGAGCTGCTTAGAAACACATACAAAAAAAAAAAAAAAAGGATCTTTTGGGGATGCCTGGGGCGCCTGGGTGGTTCAGACTGTTAAACCCTACTTTTGGCTCGGGTCCTAATCCCGAGGTCCTGGGATCGAGCCCGGCATCGGGCTCCCTGCTCAGCGGGGAGCCTGCTTCTCCCTCTCCTCCCCGCTCCTGCTTTCTCTTGCTCTGTCTGTCTGTCTGTCTGTCTCGGGAGATTTTAGGGATGAAGGAGATTTGTTCCAATTCATGTAGAGGGTTGGAATCACAGATGTAGATTTCAACTGGACATGACCTAAGCCCTGAAGGGCACGAGGACTGTTCTAGAGACTGGATGACCATCTATCAGGAACGCCACCAAAGGCGCTCCAGCGGAGAGAGGGGTCACTCTAGATCCGTGCTACTCCACGTGTGGTCCGTGGTGGGGAACATCAGTCACCTGCCAGCTTCTTACGGGTCAGAGCCCCCACCCAGAACTACTGAATCGGAATCCACGTGGAACACAGTCCTCAGTGATGCATGTGCACAGCCAAGGTTAGCAGCACGGTCCCGGGTGACGCCAATGGCCTCTGTTAACTCTAGCTCCCGTCACCCCAGACAGTAGCACAATTAGCATGTCCTGGGCTCAGCTCCGTGAGATTTAACTGCTGTCAGGAACGCGGGAGGCAACGCTGCCCGGGGCTCACCAATGGCCTCTGGGGCTGAATCCGGCAGCTCCACTTGCGGACTCTGTCCAAAGGAGCCTGAGTAACAGCTGACCCCGCTGCTCACTCCCTGCTCCCTTTAACCTCACCCCCCTTGGCTTCTTGCTGCCTCGTGGGCTGTTCTCAGCCCCTGGTGCCTCTCGGCAGCTGATCTACAGGGTCTCTCTTCTCTTCCCAGCCTGCATACCCTTCCAGAACCATCTAACTCCTCTCCTGCTGGTACCGCCGGTACCTCTTCCAGGATCAACGCACTCATCCAAGGAGCTGCCACGTACCTCCATGTCTTCCTAGACCTCAAATGCAGCAGAACCAAAACAGAGCTCACCACCTTCCCTACAGACTGTTTTCCCAAGTTAGTTTCTGTCAGAGAAGGGCACTCCCAGTGTCCCCACCTGCCCCAGCCCAAATCCCAGGACTCCCCAGTGCCTACACAACCTTCCTCCTCTGCTCTACACTCAGTCACCATCTGACGGTCTCTTCATCGGTTCCCACCTCTCCATCACTGCCAATGCTGCTCTAGCCGAGGGGACCCAGGCCTCGGGCCGCCTCCTCCCTTTCCGTTCCACCTCCATGCTGGCTCTCCCCCGGCCACACTGCACGCAGCACGATCCAGAACCAGGGCAGTACTCGTAAAACACACATCTGGTCTCCTTGTTCTTCCCCCGAAGTTCCTTGACACTATGCTGGCCCCCCACCCTTGCTTGGATAAAGTCCAAGCCCTGAGCCAGAGACAGAAAGGCCTTTAGTAAGCAGGCTGCTTCCTGGCTCTCCAGCTCCACGTCCCGCCACTCTCCACCTCACAGTCACTTCTGGCACCTGCGGGGCCCGGAGCCTGCCCGACTTCACCTATGAGTGTGCTCGAGTCTTTGCTCAGGACCTCTCCTCCGAGTGTACATCCCCCTTAGCTCTGACTACAAACAACACTCCCTCCGGGGTCTTGCCTCCCAGAGCCCAGCGCTGACAACACCTCAACGCTGCTGGTCTGAGTGGACAGTAAGCACCGCAGAGCAGGGACTGTGCTAACTTGTTCGCTGTGTCTCTTCTGCACCGAGCAGCAGGCCCAGTGCAGAGTGGTCTCCAGTGAAAGATGATTAGGAGGAGGGAGGCTGGGGCAACGGTACACTTCCCGGCGCCTAGTGAGACTGAAGACGGGCCAGGCGTGTATCACCCCCAGCCATTCTGGAGATGTGCAGGCCTGGTCACGGAAGGGACCGAGGCAGAATCTATGAACAGATTAAGACACGTCTGAGCAGATGCTGCTAGAAAGCAGTGAGTGCTCATGGCCACTGCGGGTGGGCTAGGGCCACCTCTTCTAGGGAGACACGAAAGCACATTTTGCCAACAAGATAAATGCATACAGCCTTCTTTAACTACGGAGATTTTTTTTCCTGCTCCTTACCTGCTTTTTACAAATTGCCTGAATTCCTGAAGCTTCCATTTGTCATATTTTTCAAACCTTTTGAAGTGTTCTTCTGCATGGAATTTATCAGAAGATGAGTTATAGGCAAACACCAGCCCACACTGGGCACCGATGCCACCACGTCGAACCTGAAAACAGAGATCTAGCTCAAACACGCTGAAGGTACCAAGTCCTGTGGCCGTTGTGTTTCCAAACAATACGGTTAAATTCAAAGAGCTTAAAGCAAAATCAAACCAACAAAATGATATTTTGAATCCATTAAGTCCTGGAAAAATAAAAAAGCTGCTTCCTGAGAAGAGATCCCTTAGGGTCACACCTCCCCAGACAACAGTCCACTCCCCCTGTGAGTCCCTGCGCTCTGCTACAGGCCTGGCACAGAACGGTCACATCATGTGTGATGAAAACCAGTGACACAGACTCTGAAATGGAATCCTATTTTTAAAAATAGCAGTAACGTTGCTTAAAGAAGGGAGCATGAGAATTACCATAATTCTGATCTGTGTTACTTGGAATGCAGATTCCGTTCCTGTAGAAAAAATGGTACTTGCTCTGGTCTTTCCAGTCTCTGTAAGAAACCCTGCAAAAGGGAGACAGTGAAGTGAGGACGACCGACTCATTTGTCATAACCCTAACAGAGACCAAGCGAACACACCAGATCCTTTGTGGTTGGCGGGGGTAACTAGTCTATCTGGTATTTTTATACAAGTCAGAAAAAGACTTCTCTGCACAGGTGCGCGCTCACTGCCAGCCCCCCGGTAACAGACCGTGGCCAGCATGCCCTCCTCGGCGCCCCGTCTTCTCAACCAGGCCGGCAGCCCCGCTCTGAGGTAACAATAAAGAAATACAAAGTTTATAAAGATCGTGACTTAAACGCAAACAGACAAAAGCCCGGACAACCAATCGTCTTTCTGTGCCATTCCTGAAACCATGCCTGATGCTTGACTGACTAGGCCAACAAAGGCACGCAGGCCTAGAGGACGACAGAGGGATGATAGAACTTCCAGAACATCTGTCAGGAACAGGCAGAAAACAGCACACTCTGGGGGCCACCTCCACCTTTTGCTGTCTGTGAACTACTGTACAGCCCCGTAAACCAGAGTCAAGACGGTAACGCAGGCGGTTCCTGCCCACAGAAAATGCAGCTCCTTCTTCTTCATGACGCTGACCAACGGTGTATCTATCTGTGGATTCCTGCCGGCATTCTTATTGGGCTGTATGCATTTTATAAATTCTCCTTTGAACCGTCTGTAACATTTTACTGGTTCCTCACTAATTAATGAGATAAATGAAAAGTATAACTATTCATTTTATGTTTGTATGAAAGCCATGGTTTACCTCTCTTGTTGTTGTTAATTACCCTTTCATGATTCACAGAAAGGTCTGCTGCTAGACCCAAGGCTGCCTTTCTCTCTCAAACCTCTGTAATGACGGAATTCACACCCGTGCCCACATCAGCATCAAACCACCAAGCATCCCAGAACCATGAACGGCCCTCAACCGCTCTGCCCGCTCAAGACCAAGAGATTAACCCCGCTTCACGATGCTTCCTTCATCACACGGAATTCAATACACAAAAATGTCTGAGGTTGAACCTCCGTAAGACAGCATGCAAAACGTGTCACCGAAAGCAAGAAAATGAAATCCAAAGGAACACTGACTAATTACAGAGAGAAGCGGCGGCAGGATGTAGTTTCATCAAACAGTAATTATGTCAGCAGTTTGCAGAAGCCACAGTCGGAAATCCGCACGACTCGGCTCACGGTGGGACTACCCTACCCAGCCCGCCCTGCCGCGCACCGACATCTGCCCATGTCAGCCGACCGCCAGCCCTGGTCGTCTGTCTCACAGGAGCTGGAGCAGTAACTACATCACAAAAATCAGACTTTAATGACATTGCCACCAAACACACAGCTAAAGGCCAAAATAAATATGTAACCAAAGACTGAAACGTAAATAAATAAAACTTTGTTCTTCCCTTCCTGGGTAAAAACAAAAAACAGCTCATGTGATGTCCTAAAGTTCCATCAGTTTTGATATCATGCCCTCCCACAGCAAATTTATTCTCTTAAAATGATGATGGTAAAGAAAATAACCAATCACAGATTTAAAGAACTGAGCAAGCCTACCCCCTTCGGTCTATGGGCAGCACGCTGCATTCTTTTGAATTAGCAGACGAAAGCTGGCGCTCCGGAGGGCCCACGTGTGGGTTTCCCGGGCAGCAAGACACACCCTCTAGAACCGGCACTTCCTGGCACTTGGGGAACGTGAAGCATACCCGTGAAAAGAAATTTATCCCCCATACGGGAAAGAAAGCCATCCCTCCTCAAGACCCAAGTGTCCTGGCTCTGAGCACTTTCCCTGGCCCTGCCTATCTCCTCAGGCTCATTTTCAGTAGTGATGGCTGTGGAGGGAGTGACCAGGAGAAACCGAGTCTCCTCCCCAGACCTACGCACATCCCACCTGTGCAACTGTCAGAAACGCAACCAAAATAACAAATCCACAAACTACAATCACTTCATAAGACCCATCCATCCGAGGGAAGCAGAAGGCAGGGAGGGGAGGCAGGCAGATGAGACACAGGGAGAATAACAGTATTCGATTCTCACAATTACTGAAAAATTAGCAGTGCTTTTGGACTTTGAAGAGCGTTACAAATCCACATACCATGTTTTAAGATGGTGAAAATACTCTGTATGGTATTATAATGATGGATACGTGTCACTATACATTTGTTTCAACCCCCAGAACACACATCAAGAGTGGACCCTAAAGGGGGCGACTGGGTGGTGCAGTCGTTATTTAAGTACCCAAACCTTTGTCTTGGCTCAGGTCAGGATCTGTGGGTTGTGAGATCGAGCCCCACGTCAGGCTCCGCACTCAGCACGGAGCCTGCTTAAGACTCTCTCCCTCTCTGCCCCTCCCCCTCAAGCGTGCGCGAGCGTGTGCCTGTCCGTGTGCGCGCGCTCTCTCTCTCTCTGTCTCTCGCTCCCTCTTTCTCTCGGACCCTAAGGTAAACTATGGACTTTGGTCGATGATGACATGTTGCCGTAGGCTTGTCCTTGGTAAGGAAATGTCTCCCTCTGGAGTGATGTTCACAATGAGGGTATGTGGGGGGGGAAGGGAACTCTCTGTGCCTTCCTCCAATTTTGTTATAAACCTAAAAGTGCTCTAAAAAAAAGTCTTAAAAAAGAAAGACTAGATAGAGACGTGATTTGAAATGGTGATAAAAGTAAAAAAATAAAATACAAAGATGAAGATAAAATAAAATAGCAGAGACGCTTTTCAGTGGATGGTGACAGGAGTACAAATCCATCTACAGGTTTTGGGAAGGCTCTGCCTTACATGCTCCGGAGACAGAAATCCTGACTCTTCCAGAGAGCGAAGGAAAAACACAGGGGCCTCTGGCAGAGTGGTCTTGCCTTTCCTGGGTGGGGGGAGGGGAAAAGGGCAACGAACCCACTACGTGTGGCAGGGGAGTGCATGGCCTGCGTGGCCCTTAGCGGCCTTTAGCGGGACAAGAGAGGGACGTGGTGAAGGAAACGTCCCTGCAGAGGCGTGCTGCGTGGGGACGACTGCAGCAAGAGTGTCCCATGTAAGCGTCTGTGGCACGCAAAGTCCACCAGGGAGAGGAGGCGCCTCGGGGAGAAGCACGAACACAGGAGACACGACAGAGAAGAGGTGACCGCGAAAACGCGTGTGGCCAGCACTGCTGTGACGAAGGCCAAGGAGAAAGCAAAGCCAAAGCAGGAAGGCAATTCCCGCCAGTGTTTGAGAACTGCCAGCACATTCCCCTTCCTGGGCCCAACTGGTGAGGTTCTAGGCAGTGCAATGAGCACGAGGGGGCACGTGCAGGAAACGAACTGGCTGGCCAACACGACGGAGGAGGAAGGGACTCACAGACACCCCGGGACGAGGAACAGGGCCCAGCAGCGCACGGGAGAACGCATCAGCAGTTCCCGCGTCAACAGCAGGCAGGCAGTGAGGTTCTTTCGGACACTCCAGATCCAGAGGAGTCACACTGAGAAACACCCTTCTCCTGAAATTACGTTCTCAGCAGCATTGTGCCTCGGATGTGCTGAGTTTCTTAATGCTCAGGATAACACAACAAAAAAATAATCTGAATTTAAAAACGGTAACTTTTTATATGCCAAAAGGAAGAGTCCTTGCTTTTCAAAACTGAGGGCTCTCGCGTACTAAGAAGTCGCTACAAGTGACCGACACCTAGCGGAGTACGAGGCTGCGCTATGGAAGGCACGCACCTGGGTCAAGACCCATCGCCTGGTGAAGGCCAGCGCCGCGTGCAGCCTCGCGCTCCAAGCAGTCCGGAGCCCCGCACGCAGTCTCACGCCGCCAGAGAGCGCGCCGCAGTCCTTCTGCTCACCGCACATGGACAGACCGACTACTCACCATCTCTCGTCCACGGCTCAACGAGGAGGTTTTCAGGCCCCGACTTCTCTTCTTTCCCTTTGACATCACAGGCCTGAAGGGTCAACTGAAGAGGTTTACCTGATTAAAGAAAAGAGAGAGAATGAGAGCCTTAAGCTAACACAATGCAAAAAATAAAAACTAGCAGGCACATCCGTGGAAACGGAGAGCAGGGGGCCAGCAGACTGCTGACGGAAAACGCACCTGTTGAAAAGCTAAAACAGAGCAGCTGACACCATTCTTCTATACTTTCCTGAAGGGGACCAAGTACAGCTTTATGTCCTGTCCCTATGTGACTCCAAGAAGCGGTCTCCAGAATAACCACTCCTCAGAAACAAAGTGCATTAGAAGATACAGACTGACAGCACAGCTCCAACGTGTTTGGGAGAGGGATTCCCAAAAGAGTGTTTTGGAGCCAATAACTAATCGTATTACGATTGCATTTAAATATATAAATAAGATCTTAAGGTCTTGGGTCTTGTGTCTTTAGTACACCTGCAGGAAAATCTTGAAAGTTGTAAGAATTTTAAAAAGTGTCATCTGCTATGATGACCTGAAAGCTTTCCCTTTCCTTTCGTGTTAGTAATACTGTTAACGAACACCCATTAACCTGCAAGCCAGCTCAGAGCTAGAACCCTGCCAGGAACAAACGTTCCCTCCTGCGTCACTCTTCCATCCAGGGTTCCCCGCCCAAATAACTGCTCACCTGAATGGAGAACTTTCCAGAGAGGACTTTCCAAACACTATGTATCCCTCCCATCCAGCCATGCTGCTATGGGCTCCCAACCCCACCAAAAATGACCTTTTCAAATTTAGGGGGAAAGCACATTTACAAGACATCAATGGTCTCATCTTAAAAATCAAACATAAATTATGAAGTTGTATTAAGGAAAAGGCACAAATACCATGGCAGAAACAGCACAGTTTGCCCGTATAACTGAAGAGGATGGGATCCAATACTAAACTTTGTGGAGAGAAACGTTAGCACTAGAGGCCGGGATGGCAAATGAGCTATTCTTCACACACCAACCGAGAAGGCTTAGGAGGACCCATCCCGAGCCGAGCAGGCAGGGATGTGCTACGGAGGACGGCTGCTGGGCCCTGGGGGCAAGGCGGTAGCAGGCGTGCCGCTGTCACAGCGACGCAGAGCGATGCAGCCTAAGACCAAGATGCTTTGTTCCGTGTCTGGGCCAGTTCCCTCCCTCCTCCAGAGGGGAGGTACCCCAACTTCCCAGCCCGGCTGTCTACACAGAGACACACCTGCACCTCATTGAAGATGGCTGTGATCAAATGGCCGTCGAGCCTAAGGGGTCAGACCAGTGACGCCCAGGAGGTACAGCCCTGGGTACGCTCAGGGCCCCTCTAATGCTGCCATCAAGGGGCCCACGTGCCCCTCCTCCCTGCCCCCGCAGGAGAGGCCATGTTCATCCTGGAGTCACGGGGTAGTGACCAACTGGCCGAGGAGGTGAGAAGACACCAGGGGGGTGACGGTATCCTGGCCTGTCCACCGCGCTGCGCTCACATACCGTATTTAAGGAGCAAGCTCTGCCTGACGGACGCCATGGAGGAGATGAGGGACGAGGCGTCGTACTGTGCGTCCAGGCGGTCAGTGACAGTGCACAGAGAGTCCAGCACTCTGGCAACACTTCCTCTCGCCAGCGCGAAGGCCAGAAGAGTCAGCTCCACCTCCGGAGTCGAACAGCAACTATGAACAAGGAGCCAAAAACCTGTCACTTCTTGGAAACACGAGAAAATCCAGGTAGCCCCCAAACCCCACGTAACCGACCACCAACAGTGAAATCCACCTATCCCATGCTCTCTAGGTGTAGACCAGAAATACCTTCTCAAAATCCTCAAGACAACCTAAAGAAAAACTGGATCAACCCGGAGGACAGGGACGTTAAATCCTCCCCTCTGTGCCCTCCATCCCTAACTATTAAATAACACTAACAATACCCATTTTAACAAGACAAACTTTATAAACCAAACCAGACACACATAAGCCACACGCAGAGACGCTGCTACGGTAAGCCTCTGCTACTGAGAGTGACTAGCGGCCGCAGACTCAAGGGCTCATCCCCTCACACTAACGACCTACTCGACACGTACTCCACCACACGCTTCTCCGTCTTTTTTTTTTTTTTTTTTTTTAAATATTTTATTTATTTATTGACAGAGATAGAGACAGCCAGCGAGAGAGGGAACACAAGCAGGGGGAGTGGGAGAGGAAGAAGCAGGCTCATAGCACAGGAACCTGATGTGGGGCTCGAGCCCATAACGCCGGGATCACGCCCTGAGCCGAAGGCAGACGCTTAACCGCTGTGCCACCCAGGAGCCCCTCGCTTCTCCGTCTTTTTAAACACGTTACACTGACACTCGTGAACCTGTCCCGATGTCTCAGGACCTGGTTTGCGCGCCCCGGGGGCTGGGTGGACACAGGCCGGGGCTGTCCCCACAGCAGGCACTGAGTCTGTCAAGCAACTGAGGGGCCCCGTCCAGGCGCACAGACCAGCGGCCTGTTTGCCTGTGCAGAGGGAGGCAGGCGCCCAGTGAGGGCATGGGCTGGGGCTCCGAGTAAGCCGAGAGCTTCTGCACTGGGGACTCTGAGACACCTGTTCCAGCTGCATCACACGATACCCCCACGCCCACCCCTGGCGGTCAGGTGGTGCGGCTAGATAATGCAGCTTCGAGGAATGAACTATGATTTTACTTTCTCTTCAGTCACTAAAAACGAGCCATTTTTAGTGCTAATCTTTAAAAGATTAAAAAATAACTTTTTAAGACTTAACAAGCACGTAGACTGTCTACCCCTACAAGCCCCATCTCATCAACCTTGACTTCACCTAGTTATCCTGATGAGGAAGCTGTCCACTTCTTCCAGAACGCTGGGAGACAGGAAAGTCGAGAAATCCGTAGATCCTGGTGAGAGGGAAAGCGGAGGCATGTGCTGCAGTGCCTTCCTGCAAGTGTGAGATGGAAAATCAGAACAAACCCAGGCAAGACATTAAATTAATAATACTCGACGAATACCAAATTGTCAGACGCCTGTCGGCATTAATCCCTCATGAACAAAGTCCTCCAGAGAGAGCCTGGCACACAACATCAAACCGGCTTTTCCCCCCAGGAGTCATGGTGCCAAGTAACTTCACGGAGTTTCCTTCTTTTTTATTTTCTTTTAAGAGTTCCATTTCCCTCCACAGGCACTTATTCCAGTCCTTGGGATCCAGTCTTCATTTCACACAGGGTGGGCAGAAGACATACACGCTCTACAGAGAAAACCCTGGAGATCTCAGAAAACGTGGCCCCAGAGACAGAGCAGTTGGTGGCCCCGTAAGCAGCTCATGTTACACGTTCTGTCTTAAGACCTACCGCATCAACACACCGGCCAGCAATTTTCTTGCCCATAAACATGAGCACCTGTCACGGTTTCTCTTCTCGCTTGTGTTTCTCGGCCTTTTTACCATAATGTCTGCTTCAGTGTTTCTTTTCTCTCGTCTCCTCTTATGTTTATCTCTGAATCCCCCAAAAGTTTTACCTCCTCCAGACTCACAGTCATCAGACAGACTGACGCAACCAAAAACGACTGGGCCCTACTCTATGCCAGCAAGTGCGGGTGAGCGAGTGCCCTGCGAACAACGTGGAGGTATGCAAAAAGTAACTCAAAACTCTACAACTGACAGTCATTTCATGGGAATAGTAATGGGAATCCCTCAAACGATATGATGCCTGGTTCCAAACAGAGACAACACAGAAAGGCTAATATCGCGTCGGCTTCCCTCCACGCGCATTCTTCTCCCCGCTCTGCAAGGAGCCGCACAGGACGGCAGCCACACTGAAAGGCAGGTGATCAAGGAGGCCTAACGCACAGGAGCGTGCAGGGATTTACCAAATTAATTTCTACTGATTCAAGTAAACATTTCTGTTTCATTATTCTTTTTATTTTGCCCACTGATTTTTTTTCAAAAAATTTTACAGTAGCTTTAGATCACTGGCATTTAAACATCAGGAGTGAAAACATAATTACAACTGTTTAGGAACGTAAACTTTAAATATATCCATTCCTCAACAACTTGGCATTTCTTCACAAAAATAAGGTAGAATGCTCTTCCTCTTCAAATTCAGTCCTTCCTCTAGAAAATTCAGTCCATAAAGCAGGGCTGTACAAGGCAGGCACTCGTGTGTGTTTGGGTGGGAGGGCAGGGCACCATGGGGGCCCATAATGGGGTGCTGAGGTGGGTACAGAGCAAGCTGAGAAAGGTCGCTGCACAGAAGGACAGCCTGGCAGGGAATGTGAGCACCACGGAGGGTGGCCTGGCGCTGGGCAAAGGAAGACAAGGGGAATACGTAGGGCCCGTGCACAAGGACAGTCACGGCAGCAGCTCTGTAAAACGTGTTGGAGCAGGAGTCCGGGGAGGAGGGTGTCCAGGCAAGGGCAGGGGAGATGGGAGGCTGGTGATACGGAGTAGGACCAATTAAATACGTAAATACAGCAGGGAAAACTCGGGCAGCAGTTTTCTCATTACCCGAGAAGGGAGGGGCAAACGCAGAGAGAGGAAACCAGAAGGAACACGGCAGTGCTGGAGTGTAAGTGGGAATGTTAGAGTTCCCAGCACTGCAGACGCAGAGGTGACTATGGCTGTGAATGTGTGTGACGCACACACACGTGTGCATACTGCTTCTGTACAAACATATTTCCTAGTGGGGTCCACCGAGAGGGCCTGAGAGAAGCAATGCTCTACCCGCAATGAGCTCGTGTGTTGAGTTTCTAAAGACCATTCGCCACTAAAAAAGGGACAATGACTCCTCAGAAACAACGGCTGATTCCAGGACGGAGGCAGGGAGCATTCGAGACAGGCCTGGAATATTTTGTTGTTCTAGAAAGTAAGGAAGTGTTCCAAGTTGCTGAGGACATGCCAAAAGGACACAGAAACCAGACCAAAGGGGTTCCCATTAGCCAAATCCGGGCCAATGTCCCATCAACACCGTGATGTCATAAGCCAGGAGCACGTAACACAGGAACCACGAGTCCACATGGAGAGCAAGTTGGAGGACGAATGGGACACTTACGGTCTCAAAACCTCCGCACAAAACACCTATTAATTACCAAGACAAAAATCTCTTCACAATGGAAAAATCCGGCAGACGCCCCTTCCTTCAGGGATCAAAGTCAACGTGAGCAGCACTAGTAAGAGGACACTCTAAAGTTGTGCGTCACCTGACGGAACGCAATGAGAACGTGCCATCGCTTCGGTGACACTCCTGCTAGAGACACAAAACCTACACTGAATCATTATGAAATATCAGATGAACCAAAACTGAACAACGCTCCCAGAAATAACGAACCGATGATTTTCAAAAGTGTCAAAGTCATAACATCAAGGAGAGACTGAGGAACCGCCCACACTGAAGGACACTGAGGAGACACGACAAACGCCAAGTGTGGCCTGGGTCCTTCTCCTACACAGGGCGTTACCGCAACAGCCTGCGGGACCCGAATGCAACCGGAGGACCGGCGGACAGCGCTGTGCCCCACTGTGAGCTTCCTGCCCCTGATGGCTGCAGTGACCACTCCTGCTGACAGGAGACACGCACTCGTGTACTCAGGGACAACGGGGACCAGGCCTGTACCTTAGTCCCAAACGGCTCAGAAGGAATAAAAGTTGTTTGCATTGTACTTGTCATAGTCCTCTAAGTTTCTAATTGGTTTTTTTAAAGAATGGTTAAACAGGAAGCAAGATGGGCATATGGACAAAAATGACTTCACATCTGGCACTGCCCCCCATGCTCCTGGCGAAAAAGCTTTGTTTTCAGGAGACATCCAGAGAACCGCCGCTAGTTCTCTCTCTCTCTCTCTCTCAGGGACCGAACGTAAGCATAACGCTGGCACCCCTTTGCTTCTGCAGCATATGTCACCACTTCCTGCCGCGTCTGTTACCGCTGGGTCTTTCAGCCCTACAGGCTTTTTTCCTTTTTAATTTTTAATTTTTTTAAATTTAAATTTAATTTAATTTTAATTTTTTAATGTTATTTTTTAATTTACTTTTACCTTTTTGATTTTTATTTTCAAAGGTGATCTACATTTACAAATAAATTTGTTTAGTCTCCTTGAGCAGAGTTCACTCCACCGTGAGTTCCGAGGCCTGGATGCACACTGGCACATCCCTGCCCAGCCCAGTGACGGGCCTCAGGGACTGTCCCAGTACCCTCATCTGTGACACGGGGTAAGTTTTACATACACACTTCCCAACAGCAGGCGGTAAATACCACGCAGCGTTGGATACAAAGTGCTCCGTGAATGTGAGCAACGGCTCCCCCGCGGGTGAGGAACAGAGCAGCGCAGGGGACCCCCTCCCCAGACTGGTGCCGAAAGCACAGACAGGAAACCCCAGGGCACCCGGGCCGAGCCCCTGAGTCTCAGGGACATGCTCTGCAGGGGGCGGGGACCACGGGGGCACCTGGACGGGCGGGGAAGCGGAGAGGGGGACTTACTGCGTGTTGTGCAGCACTGTCTGGACAAAGGCGGGGTTTGTCTCCATGGACGCCGTCACCAGAGAGGTCAGCAGAGACCAGTACCAGATTGCAGAAGCATCTGACACCGAGAGCCCAGACTTCTTAACTCTCTGAAAGCCAACAGCCCTCAGACCATGAATTCTAGTGTCACATCCATCGCTAAGACAACGTTTTATGTTAACCTGGACATCTGTCAAGCGCAAACGACAAATTCAGTACTGGATTAACTTCTTCAGTTCAGCAAATGCTAGGCTCCCAACTAAAAGCAAAACAGTAATTCACATTTTGAAAAGAAAATTCTGAAATATACTTTGATGCCAGAAATAAATAATGTGTATAGTGGAGCTAATAAACCTGTCAGAAAAGCATCGACCAAACTAAGGAGTCATAAGAATAATGTGTAAATTTAAGGGTGGCTTAACCCTTTCCATCACAAAGTTTCTTAGGAATTTAGGCATCTTGAAAATTAACACAAAGATCATTTTTTAAATCCTGATTAAATACATGGTAAGAAAATTTCTAGAATTTTTGCTAGGGTTCTGAAATTTTGATTTAAACAGTCGCTGTCTCACAGCAGTTGTGAGAATTTATTTTTAATAATCAAGTCCAAATGGATGACGGCACAGGCATGACTGACTTTTAAGAGCTGTCACAATTTCTTATTTGGGCTGGACAGGAGGAGGTGACACGTTAAAAAGGACACAACTGAGAGGAAGGAGCGTCACAGTGTGAGACAGGAAGCGTCTACTGCAGGAACCTCACTACTGCTTTGCCTAGGGACGAGACACAGAGACTCCACCTCCCTAGGCCTCAGCTCCTCTGAGCAAAGTGAGAACACTTCTTTTGGCCCAGGAAAGCATTAGGAGAAATGAGACAAAACATGAGGCATCCCGGCTCCCTGAATGAAAAAAGCCTGGAAAGAAATCACAGAATTGTGATTATTTCCCAAATGCTGGGTGCGAAGCAAGGTCATAATAGTATAAAAATGGAAACAACCTACATGTCCAGGAATACAGGGCTGGTTAAAATTAAGGCAAGTTCTTCTATGGCTAAATAAAGGTGTGCAAGAACACATGGTCCGACAATGTGCTAAAAAATTTACAAAACGGCATGGAAAGAATATCGCCATTTTGTAAATACATACGCATTTTTGTAAATACGTATACAAGTACATTTTGTGAAAACATATGCACAACCCTAAGTTTTATTTTAAAATATATGTGCACGCACACGCACACACATACACGCACACTCACAAGTAAAGATCTGGAAGGATCCACACTAACATATTCACAGTGACAATCCCTGGGTAGTGGGATTTTGAGTCATTTCTGTTTATGTTTTTCTAATAAGGAAACAAGAATAAAATACTTTTAATTAAAAAGGGCTTCTATAACTTTCTACAACACCACACAGATGAAATAATGGCTACTCCCACGTGCATCATGCGAAGCACATCAAACCTCCAAAGACCATCTGACAGTTTCTCCCCTGGAGAGGTCTTCCCGCTAAAAACGATTCCTTCTCCCCCCGCCCCCCAGTCCCCTTAACCGGAGGGCAAGCGGCCTCGTGGTGACTCACAGTGCTGACTGATGTTGGCATTTTCCAGCAGCGTCACGTAGCCAGTGACATTGCTGGGAATGTGCACATCGCGGACATCCTGCAGATCACTGGCACTTCTCCCCACAGCCACCGTCACCTGCTGCGGCATGTAGCTCTGGTCAGTGGAGGCCACCGCGATGGACAAGTGCCGAAGCACAACGTCTGGCTTCATTTTTAAGCTGAAAAACACAGGGAGCACAAATAACAGGTGTTTACACAGGTCGAGACCCGCAGCATCCACGACGCTCATCTCCACGGTCTTGTATCTGATGCGGTCAAGGACCCTCTTTCTGAAAAGCCGCCAACTGGAAGAGCCCTTGTGACCTTCCCGTGTCTCTACAACCTCTTCCAGTTCAAGGTTAATCTTCCATTTCCCTTTAAGCTACCAGCCCAGGCAGGAAAGTACAACGTGAACACCTTAAACAATCGCTTTACCTGCAAGAAGCAAACGTTAGCCCTCATCCAAAGAGCTGAATGTGCTCCAGACCCATCAATTACATGCTGAAGGTCACCCACACTCTCCAGGCGAGAACAAGACCAGTCCTTCCACTTCCAACAACCGAAATTAGCCCACTCTCCAAAGAGACACGTGAAACTTTAGACGGCAGCTTCGGAGCTTCTAGAAACACCAGCTTACTGCCACCAGTTGGACCCCAGGGTTCCTGCTTACCCCATTCCCTCCTCCTCTGCCAAATTGGCCAAGATAGTTGCATACAGATTTCTTTAATGCACAGAAAGGATCTTAAAAAGTAAAATCACATCTGATATAAGAAAAGTACTTGCCGATTGTGATATTAATTTTCCTGAGAAACTAGTGAAAAAGATCTGAAATCAGTATTATAAAATATCAGTCAAATACTATTTTCTCCCTTGAAATACCAAGTAAAGGAATTATCCATGTTTGTGGATATATGAACCAGGTAGCATGATTTTACGTAATTCTTTTCGCTTGATTCCTAAGGCATCTTCACAGATAGTCACTTACAATAAGAAAACAACCACGCGGTTACACAGAAAATATTCAAAAATTCAGGAAATAACTCGTCGCCACACTGAGGAGATGAGAGAAAGCAAGCAGGTGCATCTCTCGGGCTCCCGACAACCCACCGAATCCAGTGAGAGCGTGCACTGCCGTCGGACTGCCAGTACGACGACGTCTCTCCGTTCGTCATCTTGTCGATGTCTGCAGGGTTGGAGGACGTTTCTATGTAAGCGTAGCACTTTGCTACTGACTTGAGTTTATCCATCTCTGGGCTTCTGGTTAGATCTCCAGGACTTTCTGCAGGGAAAACCAGATTCTATCACGTGACATGTCTTTCACAAAGGGAAAAAAGGGTCTTTTTTTTGTTTTGTTTTGTTTTAGATTTTATGTATTTATTTGAGAGACAGAGAGAGGGCATGAGCCGGGTGAGGGGTAGAGGGAGAAGCAGACTCCCTGCTGAGCAGGGAGCCCTGATGCGGGCCTCGGTCCTGGGACTCCAGGACTCCGGGATCATGACCTGAGCTGAAGCCAGATGCTTAACTGACTGAGCCACCCAGCCACCCCAAAAAGGGTCATTTAAAATATCTAACGTAAATATGCTCGGTACTTTGGCCCTAGAAAAAGAAGTATTCCTTAAAATCCCCTTCCAAAGAACCATGATAAAGCAGAAATTGGCCAAAGGTTGCTTCACGAGCTCACTGTAGTAAAATACTTAAATCACTGATATATCTGCAAAACTGCACTAAGAGAAGAAAATGGTATCTTACAGTTTGAACTGACATTTAATTACGTGTGAGACTTCGTAAGCCACCTGTGGTTCGAGAGCAGCCCGGTTCTACCCTCACCTACTTTCTGCGGGGTCACAAGCCTCCTCGCCAGCTGGTGTGTTACAGGGTGTCTCAGGAGATGCCCCCTGTGAGCCGGGCACACCTCTCTGCATCTCCTACTTACTGATTCAGTGCAGAGATGAGGAAACAGAGGCAAGGCACAGAGAGCTAAGTAAGGGCCCAAGGTCAGAGCTAGTAAAACGATTCAGTCTGTGGTAACACGTCACAAAATATGTTCTGGCTCCCTGGCAGATCGTTCGTCTTCTGACTCTGCTTTTGACATGTTCTGCTGCACAGAACTTCCAGTTTGCACGCGGCCTACTTTATCAGCCTCCGACGGCTTCTGGGGCTCGCGTCTTGCTTCGCGAGGTCCCTGTGCCAGGAGCCCTGCGGGGTGCGGCTGCTCTCTTCCGGCACCTCACTGTTTCCTGACAGTTGAACTTTTCAGTGAACGGAATGGGTTAAGAATCTGGTTTTATTTTTTTCTCCAAATGGCTGGCCGGTTGCCCTGACCCCACCTGCTGACTAATGCGCCTTCCCATCCATGTGTGATGCTGACTGTATCTGGTACTATGCTCCCACACGCACTTGGGTCTGTTTCCGGACTCTACTATGCTCCACACTGTCCTTCACACTCCCAGCTTCTGGGGGAGTCCACTCTGCGTGTGGTGGCTCTCCTCACTGACTCACCCACAACTCACTCAGGACCTGCCATGTGGTAAGCACGGTTCCGAGTGCTGAGGATAATGACACGAACAAGGCAGACAAAACGCAGAGAAATAATAATGTTACAACGTCAAACCTAAGTGCGGCTTAGACCATTAAACCTCCAAAGGTGATGGTGACGGGGGGCGGGGGTGCGAAACTTAGGGTAATGAGCAAAGGCCTCCTGCAGTCACATCTAAGCAGAGACCTGAAGGCCGAAAAGCCAGCCGCGGGAACGAAGGAAGGAAGGAAGGAAGGAAGGAAGGAAGGAAGGAAGGAAGGAAGGAAGGGAGGGAGGGAAGGAAGAAGGACGGACGGGGGGGAGGAAGGAAGGGAGAGAGAGAGGGACAGAGAAAGAAAGCAGGCAAGCAGATCACATTCTTAGGCTATGAACTGTTCTCGTTTTCAGCAATGAAGGCAGGGAGAAAGGCTGGCTCCTACGGCTTGTGGAACTTGGTCAGGAGCCCCCAGTGCGTGCGTGCACGTACCCTTTTCTCGCTGGAGCAGCTGGTCCAAAGACTCCTTCAGAACAGAGGACCTCATGGAGCACACGTTGCCACAGCGGTCCAGCATGGGGCAGGGCACGGCCGCGCCGGAGAGCCGGTTCCGGTGCAGGAAACGCAGGATCAGGGACGCGTGCACACCCACGCCCTCCTTGCACTCGGAGAAGATGTCTATGAAACCTAGCGAGACAAAACCCATTTTGGTGTTTAGGAACCCACCACAACAGTGATCCCACACCCCCTGCCCAGTGGCCTCTCTGAACCTGCTGAATTAAAATCAGCCATTAAGAATCGTCACTGACACTTTCAGGGATAGGCTGGTGATGGGTAGTAAGGAGGGCACGTATTGCATGGTGCACTGGGTGTTACACACAACTAATGAATCATCGACCTTTACATCAAAAACCAGGGATGTACTGTATGATGACTAACATAATAAAAAAACATTAAAAAAAAAAAAAGCAAAGGCCAAAAAAAAAAAAAAAAAGAATCATCACTGACACTTTCAGCTTTAATCATGTAAAAATGTAAACAAGTTTTAAGAAATGAACCAGTGGCTGGGCTGCCTGAGTGGCTCAGTCAGTCAAGTGGCCGACTCTTAATGACCTCAGCTCAGGTCTTGACCTCAGGGTCATGAGTTCAAGCCCCGCATTGGGCTCCATGTAGGGCGTGGAGACTACTTTAGAGGAAAAAAGAAAAGACAAGAAAAGAAATGAACCACTGGTAACCTCACTTTAAACATTAATTTGGGGCCTGGCTGGCTCAGTCGGGGGGCATGAGCCTCTTGACCCCAAGGTTGTGAGTTTGAGCCCCACGCTGGGTTGTTGAGATCACCTCAAACCAAAATCTTAAAAAAATTTTAAATTTCATTTTAGTTTAACAGAATTTTAGACTTACAACAAATGACCGTTTGCTTCAATCCAAGCTTTAAGCACTGAAATACTGACGAGACGTTTTGACACAAGTTTGCACGTAGAACGTGGACTAGCAATCACATTAGGGAGTACAAGTACAAGTGTTTTTACACTAAGCTATGTGAGAGCGCCATGGTGATGCAGCCACCGCCCTGACCATGCTTCCGCTGGCATCTCACACACGGCTCTGCCCCAGGTGCCCCTCCCGTGCTCCACGTTCTGTCCCGAGCGGCTCCCTGCAGTCTGCCCACTCTGTCCACCCCTCCGGCCACCACCCAGACTCTGGCCTCAACACCTCCTGTATGTACTGACCCACCCAGATTTCCTGAGTGGATCTCCTGGCTGCCCTGTCTGGCATCAACCCAAGTAATCCCACAAAAACACAACACACACACTGTCTACCCGCTGAAATCCTCTCGTGCGCCTGGACCAAGGTGCCCATAACCCTGTGTGAAGGGGGAGAGGATAAACACAGCAGCTTTTCCTGGAGCTCGGATACACTTGCAGATTTGGGGAACTTTCTTTTCTGTTTGCTTCCTAATGAATCATAACAGACACAAGGAAAAGTGCCTGCATTGCAAGTGTTTGCACAAACCGAACACCCCGTCTAAAAAGCACCTGGAACAAGGCTCCGGAAGTCTTAGGAGAGATCCTTTTAAGTGTGAAGCAAACAGGTTATGTATGAGGATGAGACTTCGCGTTGATTTTCAAGATGCAACATGAGGCGAGGAGACACTGTGTGCTGGAAGCACCCCATCTTGACGACGCCCCCCAGGCAAACCCTGGAGACACCGGTTCCATTTCCCCAAGACCACCTTCACGTGATGACACGTGATGACACGGCCGATGGCGCACCCGTGTGCTCACGACGCACGTGAGAACACGGACAGACTCTTCCAACAGGAAGGCGTACAAGTCTGGCAAACATGGCACCAGCACGACGGGGTAAGAGACAGGCAAGTTCCAATCTCGGTTAGAAAGAGGGATGAGGAAACACATCCCAGGAGACAGGCTAGCCCAGCTTACCACAGTTCGCGCTAGAACTGTGATAAAGCAATTTCTTTAAACGGAGTGGTGACAGAAAATTTTGACCAGAAGTCCCAGTCACAAGTCTGGTACACGAAACAGCCCATTTTTCTCACCTCATCTCCCCTCCGCAGTCGCCCAGAGCGACATGCAGTAAGTGTTCTCTTGGTGGGTTCCCTGGTCTCCACCCCCTCTCCCCCCCAAACATCTCTCTGAGGGGTCCACATAAAGCTCCCTATGCTTCCCATGTGCTGCTAATGGAGAAGTGGGAGTGGTACGTAAACGCCAAGGTGTAATAGAGCCAAACATAATCCCAAGCATAACTTCAACTGCCATGAGAGTGGGAAAAAGCTCACACGTGTGGACCGCCTACAACGCTCCATAAAGACGACACAATTAAAGACAACTTGAGGAAGAACGGAAATCTGCATTCTTCACTAATACACAAACACCACCTTCCCCAGCTCAGCACAGCCTCCACAGGAAGCCAGAGAGGTCCAGGGCCATCAGCTCACACTTACGCATCTACCAAACCCACACCTGCCCCCACTGCCGCCCTTGCCGGGCTCTGCACTAAGCACTTCGATGCCGGATGCAGGGCGGGAAAGTTCTGAGATGAGCTGAGGCCAAAAGGGTGATATGCAAAGTTTTTTTTTTCCTTTCAAAAATTCAACTGTTTTCTCACTGGAAAAAGAAAGAGAGTAATTGAATTCTGATTGTGTCTTCTGAAACCCCAGAAGAAACCATACAAAAATACAAAGTTTTCATAGGTACAATGTAGTATTGCTTAGTTTGAACACTACTTGTATTATTACTTAAATTTCAGAGCGATGGCTTTCTAATAAAACAAAACAAACCAAACAAAAACCCCACTGGGTGCCTACCATATACCAAAAACGTGTTAAATGTCAGGACACGGCACAAATAAAAGATCGCCGTCCTCCCGGAGCTCACGGCGCAGGAGTAAAGACAGACACTACAGGTAAGTGGGTAATTAATCAGTTACGGTGGTGACATGAGGCAAGACACCTGCAGGGCACTGGGAGAACATACGGTCAGGGCCAGGGAACTGGCCTTCCTGAGAGAGTGAAATAAAGAGATCCTCTAAGGAAGGTAGGCTCACGACAATAGTTCATAAAAATGGCAGAACTGCTCAAGCGTCATGGTACTGGGGACCCAAGGAGATGATGACCCAGGACGGAATCAGTTCCCGTGCGTAATGAAGACTCCTGGAGAAGCACATTTAGCCCCTGGGGCCCTCACCTTGCCTACTTACAACCCGCAGGACAGCAAAGGTCACTCTGGCCCCAGGCGAGCACTTTCTGGCCTTTAGCACTGTGGCGAGAGCCTTACCTGGGACAAGAGAACAGGCCTGCAGTTGTCTGATGATGTGGCTTAGCTCCCCCTGGAGATTAGCTCCACTGGAATTCCTGAGGGCCTCCAACATGTTCTCAGCATCAACGGTACCATCGCCCTCCGCGTCAAACTGGGCAAAGGCCTACAACACAAGACATGCAATAAAATCACATCTGTTCCAAATCTGGACACTTTGTTGCTGCCAGTGCCTTCGCGGTAGCTAGGGAAAGAGTCCACTTACATCACTCAGAGAACAAATTCAGGACAGTAACTCACTGTGCTTTGCAGGGCGTACGTACACAAGCATTACTTCATATACACACAATTTTGTCATCTCATCTCTCAAGAGATTGATCCCCTCCTTCCAAATAATTTCAGAAAGCAAGCAGTGCAACATTTTTCAGCCGGTTATAGAGAGCCAGATAGAAAGCTAGAGTCAGAAACGTGGCTCAGAGGAGAACCGCGGGTTTAGCAGGACTTTTCCTTTCAAACACTCTTCGAACACAAGACCTCACTGGATGTCTATCTACTTCACAGCTCTGTTTTCACTGACCTTTAGCCATAATCAAGCTTGCTCCCTGCCGGAGTTGGGCCATCGGGGGAACCAGGTACAGCGTGGGATTTGGTTTGAGTCCTACTCTGTCACTAACCAGCTCTGTGACTATCCACACGTTCCTTTACCTCCACAAGCCTCAGCTCCTTGATCTGAAAGATGGAGCAAATATTACCAAATCGCAGGCTGCTGTCTGGACTGAGTGGCATGTGAGCAGAGTCCAATACAACGAAAGCACATTAGAGTGCTTTCGAACCTGCACTGTCACCCTCTCCTGCGTCCCTGACACCGGCCCCCCTCACAGTCTATGTCTCTCCTCACCGGGTGACTGCCTCAGGTCCCCAGACCGCAGTCCCTCCCGCAGCAGTGGCTCCTCTCTTCCCGCTGATTTACCTGCTCACAGACGTCCCTCACCTGAAATACTTCCGGGGGCTCCCACGTTCTTTTCTAAGGAATCCTCTCTCTCCCTTAAAACTCCTGCCTTTTCTTTATCTCCCTCCTTTAGGGAATATGGAGATGTCCCACTGAGGTTTCCTGAATGACATGAGTACCCTGATTTCCATCACAGACCTCTAAACACCGTGTTTAATAGGAACACAGCAAATTCCTACATTCAGGTCCAAAAACCACAGGCATGAACGCAGGACGGGGGAGAGAGTTTAGAGCAATGTGAGAGGGGAAGATGCAGCCTTCTCTTTGCATTTCTTCAACCTGACAAGATTATCCAAAAAAATAACAAGATCAAAGGCTACACCGTTCAAAGAACAATGTTGAAAAGGAGAGAAAATATCAGCCTGTTCTTTTCTAATTAGACCCTGTCAGGAAGCTGGGTTGAGTGTGGAAGGTCCACAGCAAAAGGAGAAGAGATGGACCAGAGCAAAGAGACCGTGGCGGAGAGAAGCCACCACCTGTGAGGATGGGCGGACGGGCGCCGGAGCACAGGCCTTCAGGGTCAAAGACAGCTGCCTGGGACGGGCTGTCACAAGAAAGCCCAGGGAAAATGAAGCTCATGAGACAGAAGTTCCAGGGAAAAAATAATAATAAATTAATTAATTGATTAATTGGGAAAAAAAGACGTTAGGGCGCCTGGGTGGCTCAGTCGGTGAAGCGTCTGCCTTTGGCTCAGGTCATGATCTCAGGGTCCTGGGATTGAGCCCCACATTGGGCTCCCTGCTCAGCTAGGAGCCTGCTTCTCCCTCTCCCTCTGCCACACCCCCTGCTTGTGATTGATATCTCTCTCTCTCTCTGTGTCAAACAAATAAAATAAATTATAAAATAAAATAAATAGATTTCGTGTTATGACCCAGTGCCTGTAATACTGATATAAAAGTTTTATGAAACAATGTAATACTTTCTCCTATCAGATACATTGTACCCTGATATTTTCTATTCCATTCTATTCTGTTTCGTGTTTAACATGCAAGCTAACACTCACTAAATAGATGCCCAACAGTTTGAAACTCTACAGCCTGGAATGGGGGGCCCCACACCCATCCGAATACAGTCGGTCTGGCCCTTATTGTGCGAAGCGAAGCAAGTCGACCTTCTTCTCTCTAAAAATAGAGCAATGCCCCCTATTTCCATGGAGCTAACACCCATCTCCACGCAGACAGTCGCCTGGCCTGCTGTATCTCCCTCCTCCTCTCCCGACTCAGGCCTCTTCCTACCATAGCCACTCGTGTGCCTTGCCATCCACACGGGAACTATTCAGGCAGCACCCAAGTGCAGGCTGTCCACACGCAGCACGTGAGGAGATAAAAAGTGTAACGCAGTCAGACTAAGGGAAGTCTGGATGCAAGGATGATGCCAGATTCAACCACTTCTCTGTGAGACCGAGTACGAGACTCTGCGCCCTAAGTCTCAACCCCTCTTCCTGGCCAGCCTTTCCTCAGAGCTTGTAGTGGCGACTCAAAGGTCTCAGGAACAAGACTATGCCGAGTAAACAGCGAGGCACTGTTACCACAATCTCGCTACACAGCCTTAGCCCCCCACCTTGCAGACAAAAGACAGAGACGCAGACTGGCCGATGCGGATTCCCATCCATTCGTCCCTGCCCGAGGGCAGCATGGGACAGCGCTCAGACCATCCTGTTTCACCTCCTTAACCACCCGAGGAATCAAGACCACGGTGTACACGAGAATGTACGAGAATGTACCAAAACCCTCACAGACCAGAACCGGGGCCTGAACGCACACGTCGGGCTGCATACAAAGGCTGCACACTGGTTCGACCTCAGAGGAACAAGTTGCATAAGAGACCTGGATCCGGTCCCAGTTCTGCCACTTGCTGGCTGCGAGGCTCACCACGCCCTTAAGGCCTCAGTTTACCCATGAGAGACCATGCTGCATCCATGCCTAAGTGAAGTACTGAAAGGGCGGTCACACAGAAAACGGAGTAAACACTCCCAGGGCAGAGCTACGACAACAGAGAAGACCACCACTAGCGGCAGGAGGGGCGTGCCCGGCGCCGTTCTAGGAGCGCTGCAAGAACAGACTCACGGACCCCTCATGCTCACCACACAGGTAGCTACTATCACCATGCTCGTCTTTTAGGAGAGACACAGGACACAGAGTGGTTGTGTGAGTTAATCACACGGCTTGAGGATGGTGGAACCAGGATTTTCCCACATGCAGTTTGACCCCAGAGCCCAAGTCTGAAACTCAGGCTACAGAAGAACAGTGGGACAGGCAGACTTACAAAACAGCAAGCTCCCTGGTACCATTAACAGACTCAGCACACAGCAGTCGGGCATAGTACAGAAGGGACTCCTCTACTGGGCAAGGGGAGAGGAGAAGTTGCACGCAATGCTTACTAAGGTCCCTTCCAACTCAAAGTCTAGACTAGGTGCCAAAAGAGTACCATTCCCGAACTCTGCCACACTCTTTCAGCCCAATTTATCTGCACACAGTATACTTTTTTTTTTTTTTTTGAGAACACACGCACAAGCAGGGTGGGAAGGAAGGGCAGAGGGAGGAGGAGAGAGAGAATCCCAAGCAGGCTCCACACTGAGCACAGAGACCCAAGTAGAGCTTGATATCACAACCCTGCTGTGATCATGACCTGAGCCGAAATCAGGAGTCGGATGCTCAGATGACTGAGCCACCCAGGCGCCCCGTGCTATACCTTTCAAATGTATCCCTTCCTTCCTTTGCCTGGCAGATTCTTCCAGCCTCTCAAGCCTTGGTTTGGTGAAGCCTTTCCCAAACTCCATGGTACTGTTAAATGCTCCTCTGTGGTCCCTTGGAAGTGCAAAGGGCTTAGGATGGAGCAAAGGGCTACAGGGGGTAAAGGGAGCCAAGGACAAAATCCCCATGTGTATGAGAAACTGGAATGGGCTTGGCTGGCTAAAAAGCACCAGGAGATAAGAGTGGAAAGGTATAAAGACCTAGAGGTTAGCCTAACACTTGATTCTAGAAGCAGTGAACCACTGCAGTCTCCACAATCAGACGGTAGGTGATGAAGTGGTGTTTGGGAATCTGGGGAAGCTAGAGCAAAGCTGTGGCCTTTCTTCCACAGCTCTTCTCCTCCAGAAGAAGCCAATACCATCATCCCCGACAGGGCAAGGCACACAGGGTCAAAATAACCTCCAATTCACCCAGCATCTTTCTCTCCTACACTGCCTGCCGCATCACCATCAATGGCCATCGCTGACTGAGGGCTTCCTTGTGCCGGAGCAGGGCAGGCAGGTGGGGGGGGCCTCACAGCCGAGCTGCGGTACAAGACCAGACAGTGCGCTCTAAATGCCAAACGACGTGCACAGAACAGGAAACAAGACCCTCAAGGCTGAGGCCAAAACAGAGTTATACAGAAGACACTGGAATCATGCCACGAGAAAGGTTTGGTCCTGACCAGATGATGATGCCAAGGCAGAGAATCTTGAAGAACTGAGAGAAACGAGGTCCACACACAGGACAAGGCAGGTGTTCCACTGGCTAGGGGACAGGGCTGGAGCAGGGGAACAGAGGCAGATGAGGTCAGACAGGGAGACAGGCCAGCCCGTGGGCTCTAGCCCATTCTGAGGACCCCTCAGACATAGGGAGTCTCTGCAGGCTCTGAGCTGAGGGCGAGTGGTGTCGCAGCCTGCTTCATCTTCGCTGCAGACATGAGTCTCTCACACACTGCATCTTGAAAGGGTAGAGAATTGTATCTGCATAATTCAACTTGCATAGTTCTTGGGCTCAGAGCCATTGTAAACGAGCTGATTAAAACTTTTTTTTATTATACTCAGTTGCCACTGTACATCGTTACTTTCAGATGTAGTGTTCAAGGGCTCATTAGTTGTGTAACACCCAGTGCTCATCACCACGTGAGCCCTCCTTAATGCCCACCACCCAGTTACCCCATCCCCCCACTCCCCTCCTCTCTGAAACCCCAAGACTGTTTCCAGGGGCCCATAGCCTCACACGGTTTGTCTCCCTTTCTGATTTCTCCGCCTTTGGATTTCCCTCCCCTCCCCTGTGGTCCTCTGAGCTATTCCTTATGTAACACACAGGAGTGAAACCATATGACAATTGTCTTTCTCTGTTTGACTTATTTCACTTAGCACAATCCCCTCCAGTTCCATCCATGTTGATGCAAATGGTGGGTATTCACTGCTTCTGGTGGCTGAGTAATACTCCGCTGTATACATGGACCACATCCTCTTTATCCATTCGTCTGTTGAAGGGCATCTGGGCTCCTTCCACAGTTTGGCTATTGTGAACATTGCTGACTTAACACTTTTGACATAATAATGACAAATGGTATTTTTCTCTAAATTTCCTCTAAACCAAACAGTGACTAAGACCCTTTTTAAGTTTTCACTAAGACTATATTTAACTGTTTCCTCAAACATCAAAAATACCTTACTACTCCAAGGTTACAGGTTGAATACACAGCACAAGGCTGAAGAATGAGGACAACACCATGTTCAACGCTAAGCACCCGAGGGCCCTGAGGGGAGTGCCTACTGAGCACTGGCTGTGAGCCAAACCGTGCGAGGCAATAAGCAAACGGACAACAGTGGTCCTGCCCTCGGACTTCACAGCCCAACGAACTTCACAAAGTAAGCACCAGAGGTAGGATGGCAAAGTCATAAAATAAGACCTATTTCTCTCAAATTCCCAACCTGACAGACATCCGCCATCATCCTGTGTTCAGCACCTTTTCCTGTCTGAGTCTCAACACAATCTTCTGGAAGCACGGCGCACCGAGAGAACGAACACGGAATCTCTAATCTCTGGTGTCAAACAGGGATTTAATTTTAACTCTATTTCTCCTCTGCACAAAAGTCGATTGGATATTGCTCCCGAGGACCAAACCAGAGTCCGCCGGCACGGACCACACCTCTCGGGAGAGAAGGTATGCCACACTATAAAATGACAAAGCTTCAGACTCTGATCTGTAGTACAACCCCAGCAGCTTCTTCAGGGTACCACCTCAAGCAACCGAGGTCATGGGAACGTGGAGGCAAGACCTGGGGGGACGCGGATGGCAACGCAGATCCAGAGCCCGAGAACGAGCCTGTAAAACCGGGAAAGACTTAGCATCATAACCATCACGTGTGCCAACGGTAAGCTGCTCTGCTGTGTTGGGTCTCATAACATGAAAGAAGAGATGCAACCCCTCATTTTAGTTGCTACTATAAAGACATTTTATTATCACCTCCCTTAAACCCATAAACTTCAAGTATCACAATACATCTTCACAAGCTGACGTGTAAAATTAACTAAGACGCACATGTCTACTTACTCAAATCCAAGGACAGACTTATTTTAGCGCATGGAATCACATACATGGCTAATACTTATCTTCTTGGCTATTTCCCCGTATAATTACTACACACTGACAGACAGGACAAGCACCGTGAGTTATCCCAATCAGCTTTTTAAACCCTGGTGAAGCCCTCCCCTGGAGACAGACCTGCTCTCTTCAACTAACAAGAGCTAAGCAGTGGGAGGGGAAAGGCACCAGATTTTAGTAGCAGGCCAAGCCCCAACTGTCCCCACACCAAATCTAATAAAGGTGCACAGGCCTCAAGAAAAATACACGATGCTTTTCTCATATTTGAGTTATCCTTGCTAGGCCTCCCTTAGCACGTATGGGAAAATTAAAGAATTAAGACTTAAACAAAAATGATGAGACTAAAGAAAACTAATCCCAGAGAGCCACGTCCTTCACGGAGGAGGGGCACAGGGCTTGGAGTCAGAAGGCTCGCACTGGAACTCCCTTCCGCTACTTGAGTGAGTCCCTGTAGGGTTCCTACAGGTCTTCCGTCTCAACTCGGTGTGGAGGGGTCCCCATCAGCCTTGGACGGTTGCCCTAAGTCATCAGACTCCCAGTATTTGAACACACTGTAGAGAGGGAGGAGAGACGGCTACACAGACGTGAGAGAAGACTTCCAACATGTAGTTTGCGAGTCCGGCGTACGGATACGTCATACTCCATGACACAGCTCTAGGAGGCCCCAGGGAGTTTTACGACCGTGGTTCGAACTTCCGGCATTTTACAAGTCACCACTTCTCACTGCTGGGCTTCTGACTCCTTAATGTTGATTTTTGCCACACGCGCGACTACTACGATTTTGTTTCGTAACAGGAAGGTACGACCACTCAGGTTTTTCTTCCCATGCGTTTCTTTAGTTACAGCGGCTGAATGACCCCTGATCTACCTCTGCTCAAGAATCCACGGACTACCTCCAAGGGACTGAAGTTCTCACACAGCACACACCACAGGAGGAGGAAACGTGCGGCTACTTTCTCAGGAAACCCCGAAAAACGGATGACCGTATCTCAAGCAATCTTCTCTCCCAGGAGTCCCAGCCTGAGAGATGCCTCCACTTAGCTGCCCACGGACACATGAAGCTCAGAATGGCGGAACCCAACTCAACTTCTCTCTTCAGATCTTCCCTTCCTGAAAAGGTTTCTGTTCTCAATAACCAGCTCTATCACCTTTCCGATCTCTAAAGACAGTAACGGTGGCGGAGTCACCCCCGATCCCCTTCCCCTTCTAACCCTCTCCTCACGCGGAAGGCTCAAGGACGGCTTACTCTCCTTCCTGAACAGCTCTCAAAATTGGTCGTGCCATTTAAGCCGCCACCACCCCAGCCCAAGCCACCTAGTCTCTTACCTGAACTGTCACAGTAGCTTCCTAACCGATCTGCTTGGACCCACTCTAGCCCCTCTCCGGCCGGCTCCCCACGAGGCAGCCACAGCATCACGAACCTTGCTTAAAACTCCAGCTTCCAAAGTCCTATTTAACAGAGGCTACCAAGGACTCCCCATGACCTGACTCCCGCCTACTTCTCCAGCCTCGCTCTCCTCCTTCAGGGATCTAGCCATGTGTGTCACACTAACTGTAACCCAGTTATCTGTTCTCCTCTTTCTCAGTAATCACATCCTTATTTTTCAGCTACATACGTGGCTATGGAATAAAAGTCTCTCCCAGCCTCCCTTGCAGCTCAGCATGGCCACGTCACTGGGCTTGAGCCAATGTGAGGTAAGCTCTGCCCTTAAGAAAGGAGGTGTGGCCCTCTCCTTCCATTTCCCTCTCCTGTGGTGGTAATGCACAAAGTGACAGCTGAAGGAATCGTCTGGATCACTAGGTAGAAGGTGGCCATGGAGGATGACAGCACAAGATGGATGGAGCCTGGTCCCTGACGACTGAAACTGCCCTGTCAAACCTGGACTAGCCACCTGGACTTTTTCGAAAGAAGTTTACTATTTTTTTCTAAGATCTTATTTATTTGTCAGACAGAGAGAGAGAGAGCACAAGCAGCGGGAGTGGCAGGCAGAGGGAGAAGCAGGCTCCCCACAGAGCAGGGGGAGCCTGATAAGGGACTCCATCACAGGACCCCGGGCCACCCAGGCGCCCAGAAGCTTGTTTACTATTTAAACCACCGATGCACTGACTTTTCTGTCCCTTGAAGCAGTTTTCTCTAAGCAAATACATCACACCATTCTTCCAGATTCTCCATTCTTAGAACTGTGACTTGTGCACGGGATTCCCACTCCCCGAAACACTGCTAACAGTCTGCTCCTTGTCTGTTATCACCCTTCAAATTTGAGCTGAAACATGACCTTCCAGGTAAGTTTTTCTTGACTTCCTAGGTGAGGTTAAATACTCGTGCTATATTTTTCCTTACACTTTCCTTTGGCTAATACTCACTACTGCTGTAACTGCCGGATTCATGTGAGGTCCCTTCAGTACTACACACTCTTTAAGGGCAAGTACCTGCTTTGTCCACAGTCATCCAAGCACCTGGCACTCAGTATGTGCCCAACAAATATCTGGGCAATATTATAGCCCCTTGAGTGACTTCTGGACCACACCTTAAGGACTTCTTGGCCTTGGCTGCCCAGGTGGCTCAACTGGTTAAGCGTCTGCCTTTGGCTCAGGTCACAACGTCAGGGTCCTCGGACTGAATCCCGTATCCGGTCCTTGCTCAGCGGGGAGTCTGCTTCTCCCTCTGCCCCTCCCCTCTGCTCGTGTTCTCTCTCTCTCTCAAAGAAAAAATAAAATATTTAAGAAAAAAAGGACTCTTGGCCTTACATTATAGGACTCCTGTCAACCCTGCTTGTAGGTCTATTCCTGTCAGACATTCTCAATGTAAATACTGTTTCTCTCCATTCCCTTCTGGACAATTCTGAAATGTGCCAACTCCTTCAACACATCTACACAGCTCTTTCTAGCACCATTTCATTTTCTCTCGATACACCTAGAGCTAGAGAATAAAATACTATGTGGACCCTTGGAATTAAGAAAATATATATATGGAGACCCTTCACTAACTAGTATGACCATATTCCCAAGAACTGCAATGTCTTACAGGTATTTTTTTTTTAAAGAAACTGTAAGAAACGTACAAACCCTGGTATCTGAATTCTGACCATGTACAGGAAAACATTCTTAAAATATTTGAAAAGCCTCTGGTTGTACAGCGTACATGCCTTTTTAACGGCATTACAAGCACCTGTCAGTTTGCTACTTTATATGCTCACCCTTCACTGACACTGAAGGTTCTGCACGGCGTACTCACTTTCACAACTTAAGCATCTTTTTTGTTATAACACTGTGGACTTAAAGAACTAGGGTCCCAAGAAGGAGGCAATGGGACATAAGATAAAAAAGCAAACAAACCAAGAGATCTTAGTGCTAGGTCTTAGACTGCCAATGAGTCAGTGGGAGGCCCTGGATCGGTTCTCTTTTTAACTGTAAAATGAAAGGTACAAGCAATTTCTGACATCCCTTCGGAGGAAAAACTATTTTGTTGCCATATCAATTTGCTGTTCATGATTTAACAGAAATGATGTTGATGATTATGCCAAAAACTGTATCATTACAAGTACTGGCAGGAAACCTGACATTTGCCTGTCAGTTTCAGGTTACATGGAGGTTTAAGTGAGTCTAAAATATGGTTCTTCGACTATCTAAAAACAAATGTGTATTCTGGAAAAGGTGGTTTTTGTGTGATGAGAATGGCTTTCCGCACGTGAGCTTTTCCAGTACATGTCATTCTCCTCCCACTAGGTTCAGAAGGGGCTCGGTAAAATCCCACCGGTCAGTGAAACAGAGTGGTTTTCACTGCCCCTCCCTTGATCCCTAGGCCTCCGTTCCCTTCAATCGTCCTGGAGCCTGATAAGGAAGATCCGGAGAGCAGCCGGTGCGGCGTCAGGCAACAGCACAAACGTCTGTACTACAAGAACATGGAAAGACATTTGGGCTTGTCGAATTCTTCGAATCAAGGACGGCCCCGTCTAGGCTTTCCACACCCCTAGCAGAGGTCACAGAGATTCGCGGCCGTCTCCCGGAGCGTGCAGGCTGGATGCGAGCGCCCCAAGCTCCCACTTTCCTGCCTGGCCCGCCTAGAGCCACTGCCCACCTCTTCACACCCTACGACGCGACCGCCCTGCCCCCGCCCCGCAGTCGCCAGNGCGGGCGGCAGCGCCCGGCGCCGCGGGGCCGGAGCCGAAGATCGCGCCCGAGTCCGCGGCCCAGTCCTGGTGCGAGCCCCAGCCCTCGCCCCCGGCGGCAGCCGCTTCGTCTTCACTGCTCTGACTCGGAGCGTTCCCCATGGAGTCTCGGTCTCGGGCGTCCGGCTACGCCGCCGCCACCGCCGCCGCCTCCCCGTCTCGACCTGTCAACCTCCGGCGGTACCCGGTGGGGACGGGGAGGGGACGACGGCAGGGAAGGCTTCCGGCTTCCTCGCCGTCAAGCGAGGACTGCCGTCGCAAAGGCGCCGTCAAGCGGACTCAAGCAGATGCCGTAAGACAGCGAGCGGAGGACGGCTTCAGCCGAGGGTGGAACCCGGGTTTCCCAGAGGGCGAGTCCGTCCTAACGTCTACGTCACCTCGCAGCCTCCTTTGCCGCCATCTTTGTTGGGGGCGGCACCAGGCGTGGCCGAGCCTTCGCCGCTTACTCTCCGTATCTCTCCACGTTCACTAACTACGCGGAAAAAAAGCGAGGTCAGGGAGTGGGGCTAGGGAGTGGCCTTTAGCCCAAGACATTTTCCTTTCAGTCCCCCGCGGTCCCCCGGGGTGAGGCGGGCGGGGGCGAGAGGGCGACGCGCCGGTGACGTCACGCCTGCGCCACCGCGCCTGCGCCGCCGCCATCTTGGCCGCGGACGGCGGGGCGGCCGCTGGCGGTCTGAATGCGGAAATGCGGACGCTCGGCGGGCGGGGATTTTTGCTGGGCCTGGCCGCGGCTGCGGCGGCGGTGGCGGCGGCGCGGTGGATGGGCTGGTGGAGCGGCCGCGCTGGCCTTCGCCTTTTCGTCCCCGAGGAGCTGGCCCGCTACCGCGGCGGCCCCGGGGACCCGGGCCTCTACCTGGCGTTGCTTGGCCGCGTCTACGATGTGTCCTCCGGCCGGAGGCACTACGAGCCTGGGGCCCACTATAGCGGCTTCGCAGGTATTAGCGAGGCGGGCCGATAGCCGCCCCTGCGTGGTTCGTGCGTGCGTGCATTCATTCGCTCATTCATTCGTTCATCTGCCCTGTTGTCCGCAGTCTCCTGGCTGCCGTGGGGGCCGTGCGCGGCTGCACCGTCCGTCTCGTGTCTTCCACCCGGGCGGGACCAGCCCAGCCCAGCCCGTCCCCTCCCTGTCTTTCCGAAGCGCTCTTCGCGACGTAGGTTCGAGAAACCGGCCTCTTGCCCCTTGTTGGTTCCGCAGCGGCCGGGCGGAAGCCCCCGGGTACTGCTCGGTGCCGTACGGCTTGGCTCAGGGCGCAGCGGCGGGCGGGCCCGAGTCCCTGCCCTCAGAGGTCCCCTTCTGACGCCAGTCTCTCTTCAGGATGTCCCTGTCCGCAGTGACCTTTCTGTACCCCTCCCAAGGTTCCCCTAAAAATAATACATTTGGTGGGAGTCGTTCTTGCTTCCGGTACAGATGCACTCGTGTCGGTTAAACACCATGAGGTTAGAGCACAGAGAAAGGTCTGGTCACCTTGGCGGTCTTTCCGACCGAGGAAAGCTGTACATGCGGTAGGCCTGCAACGTTGGTCAAGTGAGGTTGATCCCGCTGACCCTGTTTTGCGATTGAGGGGGTCGGGGAATGTGATTTGCTGACGGGCTTCGGACCAGGACCACCAGCCTGTCCAACCAGCCTGGAGGGATAGGCTTCTCCCAGGTTAAACAGGAACAAACACAGAGCTTAGGGCTGGTGACTAGGCTGATGTCAAATAAGCACTGTCCAGGTGTCATCGTCTTAGAATCGGGAAGCCGCCTCTGGTACTGAAACCCAAGTCGCTTCCCGGTCTCCAGGGAGAACTTCGGGAACGCAAGCATGGACAGAGGAGGAGTTCGGTCAGTTGGTGTTGCCGAGCTCCTCAGACAGCCCAGCAAGGGAAGGAGCTTACCCGGAGCCGCACCGCGATCTGCAAGCAGGGCTGGGCCTGGGGTCAGGGTTCATTGACTGGCCGGTTGAGGGCAGTCCGCCCGTCACAGCCTGTTGTAGCTGCCACGGCCCGATCCACAAGCGTGAACATAAAACCTTTCATCCCTGGGGTCACTGCTCTCTGCAGTGTGCTCTGGTGTCCGCCGAGTTCCTCCGTGCCCGTTGTTGACTCAGCATCCACGCGCTGACCGCTGCCGCGCAGCCCGCCTTGTACCGGTGCTGAGGAATCAGAAACCCACGCTCCCCACCGCCCACACAGCCCAGCAGGGAAGCAGAGATGTGCGTTCATGCAGTATTTGTATTCTTGTCTGTTAAGATATAATTCACACAATATAAAACTCACCCTTTTAAAATACATAATTCAGTACTTTTTAATACAGTCAGAAAGTTGTACAGACATCAGCGCCATCTAATTCCAGGCATCGTTACCCCCCAAAAGAAACCGCATATCCGTTAGCAGTCACTCCCGGGCCCTCCTACCCCCCAGCCCCTGGCAACCACTGTCTGCTTCCATCGGAAGCTCTGCCTGTCTGGACTTTGCACAGAAGTGGAATCACACACGTGGCCTTTTGTGTCTGGCTTCTCACCCAGCGCAGCATTTTCAGAGTTCACCCAGGCTGTATCGTCACCGGTACTGCATTCCGCTTTACGGCCAAGTAATATCCATCGTACCTATAGACCACATTTTGTGTATTTCGTCATCATTTGTTGGACGTTTGGGTTGTTTCCATTTTTGGCCTGTTATGAAAACAGCTGTGCACATATGTGTTTGGACCTGTTTTCAGTTCTCACGTAGTGCCTCTTGTGTTTTGCGTTTTGAGAACCTACCAGATTATTTTTTTTTATTTAAATTTTTTTTTAAGATTTTATTTATTTATTCAACAGAGATAGAGACAGCTAGTGAGAGAGGGAACACAAGCAGGGGGAGTGGGAGAGGAAGAAGCAGGCTCATAGCAGAGGAGCCTGATGTGGGGCTCGATCCCAGAATGCCGAGATCACGCCCTGAGCCGAAGGCAGACGCTTAACCACTGTGCCACTCAGGCGCCCCATGCCAGATTATTTTCTTGTGGCTGTCCTCCCACCATCAATGTAGTGGAGTTCCAATTTCCCCACATTCTCGCCACACTGGTCATCTTTTTGATTATAGTCGTTTCATGGGTTTGATGTAGCCCGCTGTGGTTTTGATTATTTGCGTTTCCCTAGTAACTATGATGTCGAGCATCTTATGTCCTTGTTGACCATTTGTGTATCTTCCGTGAAGAAGTGTCTGTTTAAATCCTTTTCCATTTTTTAATTGGGTTGTCTTTTTATTATTGAGCTGTGAGAGTTCTTTATATACTCTGGGTCTTTTCACTTCCTTGATAGTGTGCTTTAATGCACAAAATTTAGAAATTTTGATCGAGTTTATTTTTTCTTTGTTAGCTTGTGCTTTTGGTGTCCCATCTAAGAAACCATCACCTAATCCGAGGGCACAAACATTTACACCTATGTTTTCTTCTAAGAGTTGTACAGTTTTTTTTTTGTTTTTTTTTTTTTAATATTTTTTTTATTTATTTGACAGAGATAGAGACAGCGCGAGAGAGGGAACACAAGCAGAGGGAGTGGGAGAGGAAGAAGCAGGCTCCCAGTGGAGGAGCCTGACGTGGGGCTCGATCCCAGAACACCGGGATCATGCCCCGAGCCGAAGGCAGACGCTTAACGACTGAGCCACCCAGGCGCCCCTAAGAGTTGTACAGTTTGAGCTCGTGCATTCATGTCATTGATCTGTTCTGAGTTAATTTTATATATGTTGTGAGGTAGGGATCCACTTTCCATTCTTTTGCATGTCGCTATCCTGTTGTCCAAGCATCTTTTGTTGAAAACACTATTCTTTCCCCCTTTGAATTATTGGAAATAATTATTGAGAATTGCCTTACTGAAAATTGACTGTAAATGCATGGGTTTCATTCAGCCAGTATTTATTGATAATTTCTAAAGATCAGACACTGCCAGATACTGGGGAATCAATTCTGCGTTTGGTGTCTTCTCTGCCCTGATGAAACTTGCAGACTAGTAGAAAAGACAGACGGTAAATAGTTATTACATGAACGATTAATGAGTTATTTTTGTGACAGGTGTTAAAAGGAAGACATCCTTGTGTTACCAGAGGCCTTAACCTAATGGGGGAGGAGAGGGAGGAAGAGGGGAGAGGTTGGTGGCCGCTGCGGTAGGGCCCTGAGTAGCGTGGTAAGGAATCTGGACGTTATTCCAGCACAGAAGGAAGGCCCTGAGGATTTTTAAGCAGGAGAATGACCTCAATTCATGTTTAAAATACCAGCGTACGTGTTGTATGGAAAGAACGTAGGGAGAGCTGTAGTAGTTTGAGGGACGTGGCAGCCTGGGCCTGCTCAGAGGCGGGTGGGAAGGGCAGACTGATGCGGCTGTTGAGGAGGAAGGAAGGACCGGGGACTGCTCGGGTCTGAGGGATAAAGGAGGTGTTGCCGTTGCCGACTGCACTGCTGGACTGAGTATCTGGTTGATTCTGAGGTAGGAAAGAGCGGCATAGACGCAGGTTTCCTGGGGCTGGGGGTGCTCATCAGTGATGTTTGTAAAATGTTTGAGTCGATGTTGGAGTAGACGAGTGCATGTACCGCTCTGGAGCCCAGGAGAAGTCTGAGCTAAAGGTACGGATCTGGCCATCTGTGGCATAGAGGTGGTGTTTCAAACCACAGGACGTTGTCAGGCGGGAGGGTGCAGACAGAGCAGAGGAGGTGGGCAGGAACAAGCCCCCAGGCTGGTGGGAACAAGGCAGTGAGGGAGGGGGACAGCCAAGAACAGAGCGTCGTGGAAGCCGAAGGGCTCGATCAGCTGAGAGGAAACGGAGAACAGGACGAACGCCGACACAAGTGCCCCAGATGTTTCTCAGAAAAGAGGCTCTTGAGCTGGTCCAGTGTCGGTGATTTACGAGTTCGTGTGCTTGAAAACCTCTCTCCTGCAGGCCGAGACGCATCTAGGGCGTTTGTGACTGGAGACCACTCTGAAGCAGGCCTGGTGGACGATGTATCGGACTTGTTGTTCTCGGAGGTGCTCACACTTCAAAACTGGCTTGCTTTCTATGAGAAGAATTACGAGTTCGTTGGTAGGTATCCCACAGGTCACTTCCGCAGATTCCATTCAGTCGTGCTGCAGGGCTTTTTTGTTTTTGTTTTTTAAATTTTATTTATTTATTGGACAGACACAGCAAGAGAGGGAACACAAGCAGGGGGAGTGGGGGAGGGAGAAGCAGGCTCCCAGCGGAGGAGCCTGATGCGGAGCTCGATCCCAGGACCCCGGGATCACTCCCTGAGCCCAAGGCAGACGTCTAACGACTGAGCCATCCAGGCGCCCCTGTCCTGCAGTTTTTTAAAAGAGAGTCCTTTGGGGATTGGACTCGAGGTTAAAATCTGTAAAATTCCATGGAGTTTTCCCTTAAACTCTTGTTGTTAGTGTGGCCGTGAGTCCCCGAAGGAAGTGGCTTGGGCACCTGTTTCCCTCACTCGTCACCTTGGGAGAGGACGGCCCAGCCATCTGCTTTGGCCTCTGTGGCCCCAAAGCCAGGGGTTGCCTGCAGCACCGTGAGCGGCCGGCTCCAGGAGCCTCGCGGGTCCCAGGCTTCGGGCTTCAGCACCCAGTCAGGAAGGCAGAAGCCCACGTGTGTCTGCGGTTTTGGCAAATCCTCTTAGTCCTGTGGGGAGACGGGTGTGTCAGCGTCCGTCCTGAACTGTCTCCCAAACACGTGTTAAAGCCGCCGTGCCGGGCGCTGCATGTGCTCCGTGCTGGCAAGACGTGCGGGGATCGCCTTTTGTCGTCCTGGTATTTGGGGAGCAAACGGATGTGTCTGAACAGTGTTAGTGTGTGTGCGTGAGGGCGGGGGAGGGACACGGTCGAATACCTGCTGAGGGTAAGGTGTGGCTCTGGTCCTCGTGGGGACCGGACCGGGGTGAGCTGGGTGCAGTCCCTGCCCTCTGGTGGCTCGTTCCGTAGGAGGTGGGCTGCGTTGGGCTCTTTCGGGCACCAGAAGCGCCCCGTCAGAGGAGGGAGGTCTATGACGCGCACACACACGAAGTGAAGTCGGGGAGCCGTCGCGGCAGCCAGCGGCCAAGCGTCACAGGCCAATGAGATGTCCTTGTGTCCTGGGCATACGTTGGCTTGGAGACCCAGCCGGTGCTGACGGCCGTTCCCACAACGCTGCTCCTCTGTTGCCTCGACGACTGCTGCCCTGTGTGTGGGTCTCACGTCCGAAACCAGCCCCACGGGCTTGTCACCGGGCACACAGAGGTGCTCCGGAACGTTCCTGCTGGACCGCCTGAGAGGCTGCAGGCCTGGGACGACGTCCCAATCCCCTCATTTGTTCTGATAAGCATTTAAAACGAACGCTCGGGACTGGGCTGTTTTGAGGGCTGGGGCCTGCCTGGTGGGGAGGAGAGACTTGAGCAAGTAAACCGACCACACGGTTCCAGATAGGCTGCATGTAAATAGAGCGGATCGATGTATGCGGGTGGTATGTGGCGCCTTTAGAGCGAACGGTCAGGGAGGCCTGCTGGCGGGACTGCGCGGAGCGGACCTGGACGGGAGCGGCCAGTCATTTGTCGCACGTGTATGGAACACGTCCCGCGTGCCGCCAGCACCGTGGAGCACCGAGGAAGGAATCCCACGCGTCGGGGGAAGGGTGGGTGGCCTCTGTAGGGGAGGCTGCAGCTAGAGCAGGCTTGCTTCAGTGTGGGGTCTTGTCAGGCGTGGACGGTTCTTAGTCCGGAGTCGGAAGCCCCGGAGCCCGGGCTGCACCTCTGAGGTGAGGGGCACCCCGCCCGCCGAGACACTGACGTCAGCTCCCGTGTCACCACAGGAAGGGTGATAGGAAGGTTCTACGGAGAGGACGGCCTCCCTACCCCAGAACTGACACAGGTGGAAGCCATGGCCAGCCGAGGCGCGGACGTGGGCAGGCAGGCGCTGCAGGAGAAGCACAGGTTCCCGCCGTGCAATGCCGAGTGGAGCGCCAGCAGGGGCAGCCGGCTCTGGTGCTCCCCGGACAGGTAAACGGGCTCCCTCCCAAACGCAGCGTGCAGGCCGTCCTGGGACGCAGGGACGCCGTCACCCAGCTGTCACCCAGGGGGACCCTTCCAAAGCACACGTGCTCTGGGTAGCAATCCTCAACTCTGGCTTAAGTCTGAGGCTTTTGGGGCCCCCGACAACCAGATGAGGTAGGGTGGGGGCCCCGGGCATGTGTTTCCTTTGCTCGGAACCCCCCCCCCGAGACCCCGGCCTGGGGATGGGCAGCCCCAAGCACGGCTGCTCACTTTGGCCTGTTGATCCGTCCAAGGAGCAGGGGTGACCCCAGCAGGACATGCTGAGACCCTGTCCTAGAGACACGGCAACTGCGAGTGTTTCCAAGAAGCCCTTTCCCGTGGCAATAAAGTGAGGGGAGCCCGAAGAGGCCACTAGATGCCCCAGGGATGATTCCAGGGTTTGGGGGAAGCTGGAGGAAAAACAAGCGTTTTTCTACGCTAGTCATCAGGCCCTCAGTCCCCTTAACTCTGGTGCAGAAGATGACCCCCCTCACGGCACACACTGCAAGCTCCAAGGGCCTCAACTCCGAGCCCAGCTCTGCCTGAGAAGGGCACGGAAGCCCCTTCCTGAGGTGTAGGCTGGTGCCTCCGCCCTCTTCTGTGCCGAGAGCCTTTCGGCGCTCCTTGAGGCTGATCCCTTGTGCGGACGGGCGAGAGTCAGCAGCCAAAGCTGCCAGCCTTCTCCAGGCCCGAGACCCGCAGCCATCACATTCCCTCCACCTTAATTCAGGGAGCAGGGGTGGAAGGGGCAGGAAGGAAAGCTCCTCTCCAGGTTTGAGGAGACAGGGCCTGGTCTCCAGAAAGAGGGGTTCACGGAACCTGGCCTGCCCGCCTGACGGGAGGAGCCGGGACAGGGCGGGACCTGTCTGCCTGCCTCAGTGGCCCCCTCCGGCCTCACTGCCCTCACTCCCCCAGGGAGTCCACCCTAGCCCTAGCCCTCAGCCCGGTCTGCTGCCTTAACTCCCTTTGGAAACAACAAAGGAGGCCTGAGTCCAGATAGGGACTGGGTGTGGAGTAACGGGAAGGAAAGGAGGGCGAGAGGTGCTAGGATGCGGTGGGGGCTTGGAGCCACACACTCGCAGGCCAGTGGGAAACAGCTTTTCCCACCGCTAGCCGTGCAGGGAAGTGGCACTGCCTCCTGGGAAGGTGCAGGGAGGGTCTGGGACTCTGCCCACAGCAGGGGAAGCTGCAGGAAGTCAGGAGAGCTGCACGGGTCGGGACGCACGGTGCCAACCCCCACTTGGGGAAAACGCCAGGTGGCCTCCCCCGCTGCCCTCCCCAGAGACTCGTGAGTTCCTGCTGGTAAGACGTCCTCTTTCCTTGTGTCCTCAGCGGAGGTGTGAGCAGAGACTGGGCTGGTGTCCCCAGGAAGCTGTACAAGCCGGGTGCCAAGGAGCCCCACTGTGTGTGCGTGAGAACAACTGGACCCCCTAGCGACCAGACACCGGGCCTCCCTGCACGCACGAACCGTGGGGACTTGGATCACCCCAACTTGGGGGAGTACCCAGGCTGCCCACCCCTGGCCATCACCTGCTCCTTCCCGCTGTGAGCCAGTGCCCTAGACGGCGATAACCCACAGAGAACCCTGCCTGGAGGCAAGAGGGCCTGGAAGCACCCCGCCCACACTCTGCAAACGTGGCCCACACCCCTCACCATGGGCTCGGCCTCCCGTGTCTGAGCCCAGAGCGTGCCTGCCTGCCCGGTACCGGTCCGCCTGCTCGTGATCCGTGCACCGTCCTTCTTCAGAGCCCTCTGACAGTAACGTGCATAAATCTGCCCCACTTAGAACCAACTGGACCACCAGGCCCTCCCGTAACTCCGCACCCGGTCAGGGCACTGGGGGCACTGGCGAGAAAGAGACTGCACCATTCCCTCCCGACTCAGACAGGCAGACGAGAAGCCACAGATAATTAACAGCGTCCACGTAACTTCTAGGTTCCTCACCGGCCAAGCTTGTGACCCCTGACTTTTACCCCCAGCCAAGCCACACCTAGTTGACAGGAGCTGAGCCCAACCTCGAGAGGGGACAATGAAACGGGCAGGCTAACCCTGGAGAGAGAAGAGGTTTTGCGTGTATGGACGCAGCAAATACAGACGCTTCCCCACAACAGTCTGAAGCAAGGATATTCTCTCTTCGATATTTAGAATCAGGTGTGGGAGAAGTCTGCTTTTTGATCAAAAAGTGGTTTCACTGCTGTGATGCCCTTCCCAGTGGGGGGTGTGTCCAGGGCCACCTGCCACCCCTACGCCCAGCTGACTGCCCCACGGACTGTCCGACAGACCGGAGGAGCTTTTCCCTGGGGACCTCCCCTGCCCCACCCCCACCCGCCTCGCGGCTCTCCCCCAGGTTTGCGGTAAACACTCGCTTCCCCCATCCTGAACGGAACACTGCGCAGTAGCTCCAGTCTGCTTCCCGCAACAGTAAACTTGTGCACACGGCGTGTACTCGCTCCTGGGCCCCCATCCGCCGTGCAGCAGGCAAGAGTCTGCCCTCCCCAGCCTGCGGCCGTGGCCTTCCCGGACCGGCCACACCAGAGGGCTTCTGTGAAACCCTCGCTTAGCTCCTGCCCGATTCCCTCTTCTCCCCCAGGCACCCCTCTCAGCCCATGAGCTCCCCAGCAGGTCTTCTCTCTCCCACTTCAGCTGCGTCCAGGTAGGCGGCTCCTGGAGCACTTCTGGGCACCCGGACTCCACGTGTCTGGAATTCAGTCTCCTCGTGCTGTCCCCTCAGCTGTATGCCCTGTCACACCAAGTGAGCACCCCAGCAGCCATCCAGGGCGCCTTCCTCTCCTCCTCCCTCCCACGCCGCCCTCTGTGCTGCCATGAGCCGTCACCCTGGATGACCAGGGCGACCCCCCCTTCAGCGACTTCCCACATCCACACACCAGGGCTCATGCTCTGGCTCCGTAGCTGCCGGGGCCCTCCAGCCAACTCCCTGTGCACCCTTCCCTGCAGCCTCGTCCTCAATGCACTGTGCCCGCAGGGCCTCCACCAGGCTGTTCCCCCTGCCTGCATTGGCCCCTCTCGGGAGCCTGCACTCACCTGGCCTGCCTGCTGGGTCTCGTGCCCGTGGCAGCCTTGTCCTCCTCTAAGATAACCCCAAGGTCCCGACGGCCGCTCTCCCCGGACCGGGACCGAGGGCTCCCCAGCCTGGTGTCCCGCACCCCCAGTACCCGGCACGGGGTAAGTGTGCAGTTAGCTCTCAGTCTGCAGATGAGGCAGCACAGAGCAGTGGAGCTGAGCCTCCAACTCCAGGTTCTTGTCCTAACTCAGTGCTGTGTGCACCCCTCCACAGGTCGCTGTGCCCCTGCCCTCCCCAGGGCAGGAGCGGACACAGGCGGGCCCATGTTAGGACCTTGTCCCGAGCTCCACACAGCTCTTGGGCTCCTCGCCTGTGACATCCCTCCGTGGTCAACCATCTGCCAGGCACCTGTGTGCCGTGGGGAGGGGAGGGGGCAGGCGAGGCTCACCTCGAGGACGTCACAGTGGAGCCCTAGAGGCCATCCTCGGGGTGGGAATGAGGGACAGCGTGGGGGCCAGGTCCAGAGCTGTTCAGACCCTCCCAAAGCGGACCGAAAATGGAAATGAGCGGAACAAGGCACCCAGTCGTCCCAGGCGAGCGTGGCCGCGGAGGCCCCTGGGCACCCACTCTACTCTCTGCCTGACTCCAGGCTGCTCACTTCCTGCTCAGTGAGAACTCACTTCCTCTTTGTGGTCACCACGTCCCTCATGGTGAAGAGCTCCTCGTGCTGGGGCGGTGCACGAATCGAGCACTCGGTCTCCTTCCTCCTTCCACAGAGGTGGCCCCAGGGCAGAGCTCTGGTGGAGGGAGGCAGGCCCCCCTGGAATTGCCGGAGGGGGGAGCGATGCTGGGTGGGGGGGCTTCATCTGTTTACCCTCTGCTGCCTTGAGAGGGTCCGGAGAAGGGGCACAGCACAGCTGAGCGGCTCCCCCACGTCTGCTCTCCTGCCGCCCCCAGGTGCAGGGCTGCATTGAGCAGGCTGGGCAGCTGTCCCCCACCCCAAGAGTGGAGCGCCTGGGGTCAGAGGGAGCCGCTCCAGACCACCGTCCCATCCCCAGCTCGTTTAGCTCTGGGACAGCTGGGATCTGCACGGGTTGGGGCCTGTCTGTTCAGAAGTCCGTGGTGCCCCTCGGAGAACAAAGCAAACTCCCCCCACCCACCCAAGAGCTCTCCCACCACCAGAGCCCTCAGACTCCTGCAGGGAAACCGCAGCTGTTGCTCTCATCGGCCCCCACTGGATGGGCCTCTGTCCTTGCATGAGAGGAGGGGCATGGTACCCACTTCTGATTCCCTCCCTCGAGGAAACCGTAAGCCAGGTAGGGCTGTGGTCGCCGGTGCACTTAAGGGATGCAGACACTAGGGCCCAGAACTTATGGAACTCGCCCCCGTACCGTCAGCAGTCAGTAACAGCAGAGCGAAAAGCCAGCGCTCCTCCCTGGCCGCAGCCGTGTGGGTCTGCAGGCCGGGGCGTGTTTGTACTCACATCTTAGGACTAGGGCTCCTCTCGAGGGCAGCTGTTAGTGGGGTTGTCCTGCGGAAGCACCTCGTAGTACCCATTAACCATGAGAAAAGCCAGCAGACAATGAGCTGTCTCCACAGCTGGTGTGAACCAGGGGGAGCGAGCTGGAAGACGGAAAGAACGGGACTGTGTCAGGCCCAGGGGAGCCGCTCGATTTGTACCATCTGTTCAGGGGCCTCAGGCGCCCCTCGACTTTGATCTGCCAGCCCCCAAACCTGCCGCAGTGTCTCTGGAACCCACGGTGCCGGCCCTCCCTCTAGACCACAGCCAGCAGAACCCTCGCCGGGGCCAGGGCCTCCGGGAGTCGGGAGACCTGCCGTCCCGGCCCAGAGCACAGCACGTCCCGGCGGCTGGTCAGCTACGCATGAAATAGCTACTTTACGACTTTCTGACTGCTATTACCAACGTGCTTCCGGAAAGTGCTGGAAGTTCAAACATTCCTAGAAGGAGAGCTATTTAACAAATGTGTTCACATGTCAGGAGTTAAAAATCTGCTTTTAATGCTTATTGGTACTTTTGCATTAAAAAGTAACTACAAATGTCTTATTAATAAGTTTCCACTTTAAATGCACAATTTTACCTTATTTTATTGTAAGGAATTGTTACAGAAAATGCAAATATCAATATTTGAAAAATACATTCCATTACATGAACTCCAACGAAACAAGGCCGGTCAGAGCATCCTGGTCCTATGCACAGTGCCATCTTCCCGCACTGAGCGCCACCCTGGACGGCTTGGAAGCCCCCGTGACCCACCCAAAGGCGCGCCTCCAGTTCCCGCCCCGCTACCATCCTTCCCCCCGATCCCGGTGTCACACACGTGTCATGGTAACAGCCACGCACCTGCCACGAAAGGACGAGTCACCAAGTCGAGCGGCCTGCCAACTCAAGACTCCCTCACTAGGGAAAAGCCACGTTGTCCGTTGTGTGCGACAGGTGAGCATGTGATCTATGCCACAGAAGGAAGCGCACAGGCAGTGATCTTACAGAGAAGTCTTTAAGGCATCGACAACTCCGGAGAATTTATTAAGTGTTTAGTTTCTATCTCATCGAGCAATCGGCTCTTCAAGAATCACTTTATTAAATTACAATGACAATGTGGCTTCCACGCCCCTCCTCTCCGCGGCCAGGGGCGCCTCTGATGAGGGGGCCCGTGCCCACTTCTCCCAGGGCTCATCCTGAGGGCAGCAGTCCCAGTCCTGGGAGAAGACTTGTCAGGAGCTCCTTCGGTGCCCCTGTCGTGACAGCGTCACACCCGCACAGTGACACCTGTCACCTGGGGGCTCGGTGTGCCTTTCAGGTCTAAGCGTCACACAGCCCCTCCCGAGGCTTTCCCTCCACTTCACAGCTAGGACAAGAGCAGCGCAGTATCGTCCAGCGCAACAGGTAGGGGCGCGTGTGCAGAGCGGTGGCGAACCGGCCGGCACGCCGGGCTCCACGCAGGGACGGCCGGAAGTGACCTGGGGCTGAGGTCGAGGGCTAGCAGTCACGGGGACCCCACTGCTGGAGAGAGTACGGCAGGCGAACGGAGCGGTCTGGTCCAGCCTCGACCAAACTGCGAACTGGGGCAGACAGCACGCAGGCAGCAAACTCCAAACGCAACACACGCTCTGATACATCGTTTGGCCAGACACCACTACAAATCACTGAGAACTGAAGAGTCCTAAGTGTAGGCACTTAAGTTGGGCGGGAAACTCCCAAATTAGAGGATCGAAGCAAGTTAGGGGAGCCCCTGGGCGCACACGCAGCGCGTGGAGGAGACCGCTGGCGGGGGCAGTCCCGCAGGCCTGGTGATGCGCTAACTCCGCGTAACAACGTCCACGGACGCACACGCTGTGTTTCAGAAAGTTTATTCTTCCTGCTGTACTCATTCACAACTGGCAACTTTCTGAATGAATGAAAGTGAGATTTTGCTACTAGTATTTAAGCTATGGATTAAACTGTCCGGAGAACAGCCCTGCAGTTCGATAGCGTGTCACGTGCCAGCGAGGGCAGTGACGGGGGAGCCCCACGGGCAGCCGCCACGGAATGTGCTGCGTGCGGCCCGGCGAGCACCCGCGTGGTCCCGCGGAACCCCCGAGGCTGCGGGAAGGTGTCCTGTCTACGTGTACAAGGACGCACCCTGAAGCCAGCGCAGAGCTCACAGAATGCTCCCCCGCTCCGTGGCTGCTCGGTACCACAGCCATCTGTGGACTCTGAAGAAACAGAAGCTGGACTCGACGTATTTTCAACAGGACTTTAAGATTTTAAGTGCAATTAGAGGCAAGACTGTTACTACAATTGGTAATGGCGGGGCAGGGGCAGGACAATCGGTCTCATCCCTGATGGACTTCCCAAGCTCCGCTCTCCACCACGAACGTGAAAAGAGTATAAAAGTACCAGCTGCCTTGATTCACATCTGAAGCCCATCGTCTTCCTTTCCAACTCCAGAGCCGAGTCACCACCTCACGAAGCCCTACTTCCTCGTGGCCCCGTCCAGGCACCAGCAAACGGAAGCTGAGCACAGGCCTCCCGGGGGGCAAGCGTCTGCCAAGACTAGTTGTCCCTCTGTAAAAATTCTATAGGAAATGTGTCACAGACTTTAGGGGACAGGGGAACTCTTCTAATTAATTTTTTCTTTTATACATTGTGCACAAGCTCATATTAACACAGAAAGCTTATGTATCTCATAAGTCACAGAAATATTAAAAAGTAGCACTCTGGTTTATCAGCTCATTTTACACACACATTTAAGCAACAGAATGTATAAATCTACAGCGACAGAGATGACATACCACTATCCAAAAACAAACCAAAAAAAACAGGCTGTTGCAAAACAATCTGTAGTCCCATTACACGTAAACCCAAACTTCGTTAATGCAGAAACAACGTAGTGGTGGTTAAATGTCTGAAAACCAGCATGACGATCGAGACTGTTGATCTCTGAGAACATTCGTGAACAACCACGTTCGTCTCAGAGTTTCTTTCTTTAAAACAGTGGCAGAAGTCTCCCTTCCAATGTGCATTGTTTAAAAACTGGCCAAACCTTTAAAAGGAGGCGTTTAGCGCTGCAGGCCTACCGTTCGCAGCAGCGACCAGGGCCCAGGGAGCTCTGGGTGCTTTCCAAACCGGCTTGCACCCGCTGGGCGGGGAAAAGCCGCTGGGAACTGGGGGTTCCCGCACCTGCTGGCCTGAGGCGACACCGCCGGGCCTGGGTGACCCTGTTGCTCCCAGGGACGCTCTGCAGCTCCAGGTGCGCTGAGGTCCCATCAGAGCTGATCGTCGGAACCACTGACGCATGGGTGCGTGACGCTATCTCTGGACGTGGATTTTTAAATTGGAATCACTCATAATGCAGCTATATAAAAAGTGCAGCACGAGAAAAGTGCATCTCGGCCAGCAGGCCCCGGGGCGGAGTGACCGCGGCCTCTGCACACAGGACACCGCCAGACGAGAGAGCGGGACGCCGCACCCCTGGACCCAGGAGCGTGAGTACTGGTAAAGCTTTCGGTTGTTAAGGCCACGATTTTTCAGCTCTCATCTTTGAACCCTGTTTCGAAAGATTTCACCTTTTTTAAAGGGGCAGCTCACTAAAAATATCAGCTTGGGTTAAAAAAAAAAAAAGACCTTGGGCAAGAGGATCCTGTAATGTTTACGAAAACAGTGTGCACGCCCACTCACCCGGAGCGAAGGCGGCGCTCCCGGAGCGGCCAGATGCCAGGCCCCCCGGGGGCTCCGCCAGCCCGCCCGCCCGCACATGAAGACCGCAGGGGTGCTCGACACGACACTAAGCTACGGGGAAGGGAACGGTTTTCCGAGCGTCCTTGTACGGTGCAAGCAGAATGGGGTCCATCTCCTGTCACAGGGGCTGCTTAGGCGACACGCCCTGGTCCACCGAGTCGTCCAGTGACCTCGATCACAGTCAGACACACGGACAACCCAATGGAATCTTTGAAATGGGGTCAATTGCACCGGGGTCCTTAATCGTTCAGTCTGTTCCACGGGAAGACGGGACGGCCAGCCCCTGCTCTGGGTGGGTCAGGCTGGTGAGCAGAGCAGCTGCCGGGGAGGCGACCAGGGTGCGGCCTGGGGGCTCCCTAAGAGACCCCCCCCAGAGTCAGTACATCAAAGCAAATGTTGCAAACTCGCACAGGCTTGTTCAGATCAAACTTTATAATAGGAATCTCCTTGGTCGAGCATTTATGGCAAAGGAGGCGTCCGCAGTGGCGGCTGTGGAAGCAAAGCAAGGGGGGTGAGGGGGGCCTCCAGCAGCCACGGCGGCGCCGCTATGGTGTGCCTGCCATGCGCCACCAACACGTGTCCTGTCGAGTCCGTGAGAACACAATTCCAGCCCGTAGGACATTACAGTGCTGCTGGGGAAGGCTCTCTGAAGACAAAGAGCCCCTGGGCCACAGCCAGAGAACGCGCTCGTTCTGATGGGCCCAGCTCCTCAGCTCTCGGGAGCAGCCAGCGCCTTGGCAAGGCCCCCCTCCCCACACCACTCCAGGTGCACGCTGTCGGCCGCTGCATCACCCTCCTGCCCAGGTTCTGCGCAGGGCCCTGGCAGGGTCACGGCTTCTCGCGGAGAAAGGCAGAAGCAGTGAAGGGCAGGAGTGCCCTCGCCCCTCTGGCGGGCAACCTTGGGGCCTTACCAATGATGTTTGCGAGTCGTGACTCCAAACTTGGCAGCACACTCGTAACAGGTGGACCCGTCGCACCACGGAGGCTCCTTGGACAGCATATCTGCAAGGATAGGCAGAGAGGCCCCATCCCCGTCACAGTGACTGTGCCATGCAGTGACACATGGGCGCAAGAGTGACGCGCTCTGAGTTGTCAGGAAAGTGTCCTGGGGAGGCTCTGGAACCCCACTTGCCAGGCGGGCTGGGGCAGGAGGGGCTGTGCTCATGGTGCTGAGACTAGCACGGCGTCTGGGGGACACAGGGGGGTCAGGGGCGGCCAGACCGGGAGGCACAGTGGGAGAGAGAACGCCAGCCAGGAGGACCAGCAGGGGCCACACGGCAAGGGGACAGCAGGGAGGGGGCAGGTCTGCGACAGCTGGTGGCTGCACAGGGGTGGGCTGAGAGCGAGGAGCAAAGGTGATGAGTGGCCAGGTCTGCAGCATGGGCACCAGCTCTGCTGCACACCACTCGGGCAGGCAGGGCAAGTCGCCCACACCAACGTCACAGCCCCAGGAGCCTGTGAGCGTAAGCCTCTGTGCAGAACCTGGGCCAGTAAGCCCTGCAGGGCAGGGACGGGGTGACCCAGGACACACGAGACCACCCGGAGCGCTGCTTCCTCGCCACAGAGGGACCAGAGGAGGGTCAGGGGGCAGGAGCAGAAGGCTGCCCCCAAGGACGCAGAGGGCCTGGCTCGGTGGAAGATGACGGACGTGCGGAGAAGCTGCCGGGGGCCATGCCAGGGTCACCTGCCCTCACGCACAGACGCATTTGTGAGTTCGTGGATCGCTGGTGGGATTGGCGGGGGGCGCTGGACAGGGGGCGGGGGAAGGACGGAGGCCCCAAGGCACCGTGGAAGACACCGCTCACAGTCCCTCTCCCACCACGGCCCTCACAGAAAAGTCCTATTCGGGGCCCAGAACACCGTGGGTACGTTCTGGGGGTCAGAGGCCACCAGGACATGTGAACGACCCATGCCGTGACCGTGTCTGCACTGGGGGGGGGCAGGAAGTACCCACTCACCTAGCAGTCTGAACAGCAGCTGCTTGGTGGCGACCTGGTAGTTGAAAATGTTGACTCCCTGGTTGTTGTTGACACCAAGGCGAGCTCCAGCGCGGACGACGGCACGGCACAAGTTGGCATTCCCTTTCATGTAGGCCAAGAGCAGCACTGGAAAACAAAACCATAGGCAGGGCTCCTTCCCACCCGGGCCTGGCCGAGGGCAGGGCCACGTCCCCATGGACACCGTGGGGAGAGCTCCCGGGGGTGCAGCGTCGTCCCGTCGAGGGCCACGAGCACGGGGCGCAGAGCTGCTCCAAGAGCAGGAGCGGGGAGCACACACGGAAGGAAACCCCGAAGGCAGGCCGCTGTCCCAGCCGCCTTCCTCGGGCACGAGCACCGGAGGACAAAGCTCTCGTTACAGGACATAAATACATCTGAAGAGCTGTGACGTGCTGTACACACGGAGAGAAAACTCAGCACGGGCTCATGCCCCGGGCAGTCCTTCCACCACACGGAGGCCTCATGTGTGCCAGCGCCGGCCCCGTGGGCTGCCAGGCTCCAGCCAGGCCTCTTGCTGGCCCCTCACTTCCCTCCCTGACACCCTGCATTTAGATCCTTTCGCTTCACGCTCTAAACGGTACAGTCAGACAGGGTACAATTTCAAAATAGGAAAAAGGCACAGAGAGGTTACAGAATTTACCCAGTGTCACCACCTAGAACAGGACAGAGCGAGGCAGTGGGAACCAGGAACCTGGAAGCCCAACGAAGCGCCTGCCTGCCTGTTTCCCGGCACCTGGACAGCAGTGCGCGTGGCTTCCCCTGCGTCTGCCCCCGCCCCAGCTCAGGGTCATCACGACACATTCACGTGTCAAGGCCAAGAGCTGATGGCAGAATACTCGGTCCCCTCTAAGGTTCAGGACGCTCCCTGGAGACGACATTGCTGCCAAAGGCCAGGGCACGCTCTGTTTGGCCGGAGGGAGAGTGAATGGGAACATGGCAGCAGCGCAGGACTCTGGGAGCCCCGGGCTGAGAAGAAAGATCTGAGCTTCACCCGTTTCCCTACTTGAAAAACGGGGACATGGCACATGCAGTGCTGACAGGGTGGTCGTGGGCATTCCGCAAGAGTCCACCAGAAACACGGTGACAGCTACACGAACTAACGCCGGCACTGTGGGCGGCCGGGGTAGCACCACGGGAGAGGCCTCTGTAAGATGCCAGCCCCTCTCTGTATGTAACTGGCCATGGTTTCAAAGCAGGTCAACATGGCAGCCCGTTCCCTCCTAAGGCGTGTGCAGGTGTAGATGGGATAGAGGAGGGCAGGCCTGTGTGGACAGGAATATGGCTTGGGAGCTCTAGAGACACTTCCGACGTGCGTGTGTCCCAGATCAGACGCCGTGGAGCGTCACGGCGGGCACTGGCGACAGATGCTCCGAGAGCTCCGCCCCAGTGCGCCAGGCGGAGAGCCCTTTGAGAATGGCATGTGTGCCCAGGCTCTTGTCCTCCCGGGAAGCAGGCGCCGTGAGACAGGACATACGCGCACGCTAACGCACCCGTGTTTCCTTCCGCGTCTGCTTTATCCAGAGGGTACTCAGGCATGCACTCCAGGAACAGCTCAAAGATGGCTGCTGCGTTCTCTCGGCCGTACTGTCCCAGGATGTGCAGTGGCGACTGGCCTCTGGGAAGCAAGTGGGGAAAGCTGGGTGTAGACCAGCCACAGTCACCACGCACGAAAGACATAACTTTCTGAACTCGGTGATGCCGGATAAATTCAAGGACACCGAGGAGGTTGCAGACGCTTTTCTACAAAGTATTTTTCAAAAAGAAACATTCCAAAGCACCCAAATTGGTCCAGTGCCCTGGTGGCCCTCGCGGCCAGTTAGTTCTTCAGCGTGGACCGGGGCCCCTGCGAGGCACGGTGACCACCAGGTGACACGGAGCCCAGGCCTCTGCTCCGGACCGCACACACTCACCGTAGGTTAAAGGCTTCGGCGTCCACGGTGCACTCGGTCAGGAGAACCCGGATGTTGTTGAGTCGACCGTGCATGACGGCAAGATGAAGCGCTGGAGAGTAAACCCTCTTACTGGGCAAGCCCAGGAGCCCACGCAGGAAATCTGGCCGTTCCCAACCTCCCTCGGAACGGGATGCGGCACAGCCGCCATCCCTTCCGGTCTTCCCACCCCCAGGACAGAGTCGTGCATGCAGCCTGTACGACTGTGCTTTCTGCTTCCACAATCACCCAGAGCTTAAACTTCATGGTTTTACAGGAAACCACTCTAGGGCTCTGGGGTTACCATGCAGACGAGAAGGTGCCCAGGGATGGTCCGCGGGAGGGCAGACGCCCAGCCCAGAGCCCTCCCTGCCACAGCTCGCTGCTGTGAAAACCACCCTCCCGGGGCCGGGGGGTGGGGGAGACTGGGGGCACCGCCGAGGGCACTTGGCACGGGGCACAGGGGCGCACTGGCGACTACCATTATTCCCATTCTCATCCAGAGCAGCGAAGTCCACCGCATTCTCCAGGAGGACGGAGCAGATGGTGGGCAGGTCCTGCTGGGCGGCGAGATGGAGGGCGGTCTGGCGGTGCTTTGTCAGCTCATTCACTTTGGCCCCTGCAAGAAGCTGCCGGAGCTGATCACGTGAGCGGCCTCCCTGGCACGGCGGCGAACACCCCGCTCCCGGGGCCAAGCCTGCCTGTCCCCTGACCTCCGCGCATCCTCCCGGCCGGCAACACTGGGGGTACAGCGGCCTCGCACACACTCCCGCGGAGGCATAAGCCAGCAAAACCCGTCCCAAGCTGAACGCGGCAATTATCGGCACGCGAAGGAGCCATTCCTTAGGACACAGAAACCCGACTTCTAAGACTTCGGGATACAAACCACCCAGGACGACGGCGACCTTCACCGTCCCGCGTGAGGATGTCCACAGCTTACAGGAGCAAACCAGATCGCAAGAAGATTCAGTTACAAAAATTACAAAATGTCCAAACAATATAATAGGCAGCCATTAAGATGATAAAGATTTGCAGTTTAACGTGATAGGGTGTCTATGATATGGTGTCAGAAAAAGGCCAGTGAGAAGACAGTATGACAGTATGACCCCGTCTGCAGAGAGCCAGAGCGACAGAGAGGGCGGGAGGGAGGGAGGGAGAGGAACGCGTGCACAGGCCCTCTGAAGGTGTGCGAAAGCACGTATACAAACCCTGAGGAGTCGGGGTGCAAGGAGGACACGAGCTACGTCAATATCCTTCCGTGCTTTACATTCTCCCCAGTAAGCATGTATTATGTTGATATTATTTTTTGTTGTTATTACGATTTTATTTTTAAGTAATCTCCACACCAAACATGGGGCTTGAACTCACAACCTTGAGATCAAGAGTCACACACACCACTGACGGAGCCAGCCGGGTGCCCCTCCTATATTATTTTTTAAAAGAAAGAAATTACCACAAAGAATTACAGAACCAAAAGCAGGAAGGATCTTTCGACAATATCCTGTGCACTCATTCCTTTTCTGACAGGCTTCCAGTCTGCAGCCAGCGCCCACGATGCCTCCCCCGCGGCCTGAGGCACCCTGGCCTCTCCGTGTGTGCGGACACTCTGCCTCTGGGAGACCAAGGCCCGGGTTAGCGGCTCCGGTGCAGACCCCGACTTCCAAGTCCCAGCCTCCCCAGACTCTGGGCACCCAGCGAGAGCACACACAGGTCCAGGAGGATGTGCAGAGGGGCGCCGGGGGTCACGAGAGCTGCGCGTGCTGGGCTCACAGCTAACCTCTAGGTCGCTTAACTGGGCAGAGAGGGACAGCTTTGGGCAAAGGCACTCTTTCGATGTGAACAGGCTCCGACATAAAGCTGCACGGTTCGATCGCCACCTCTGCGGTCAGGGAGGCAGTGGCTCGACCTTGAAGGGGCCGTGACCCTCTAACCTGCTGAGGCCCTCAGACGGATGGACACGTGGCCTGACTGCCTGCTACTCGGAGGTCCACCTCTGCCTCCGTGGCTGGTCCTCACACCCAGGCTGGGCCTGGTGCCACCAGACCCCCCGCCAATCATTCATCAACCCACCTGACGGAAACTGCCCTCACGGCCCACCACAGAGGTCAATGCTCTCTCAGCTCTGATACGTAACAAGTCATGAAGGTTTTCGAATAAGTATTTTTTCAAAAACAAAAACGGGATGGGGCGCCTGGTTGGCTCAGTCGGTACGGCGCGTGACTCAGCTTCGGGGCTGCGAGCTCAAGCCCCACACTGGGCTCAGAGCTTACTTAACGTAGAGAAAGGAGGAGGAGGTGGGCACCAGACGCCGGTCAAGTGCCCCACTGGCTAGTTACGCAGGATGTACTGGGGCTGATGGGAGGTTCGGGGCGGCCAGGAGACGTGAAGCCCTTCGCTCTGGATGCGCTCTCAGCCCAAACGCTTGGCTTCTCCACGCCGAAAGGATAAAGGCTGCTCACAGTTCTTGGTCTGCCGTGTCACGCCCCACAAGCTGGCCCCTGCCTGCCTCTCCAACCACATCTCCTACACCCTCCCCACATTTCAACCAAACCTTTCCAGTTAAAACACCCACATGCACTTTCTAGTTCCACATCCTTGCTCGGACTGTTCCCTGGGCCAGGTGGCATTATGTCGTACTAGGAAAAGCAGACTTTGCAGTCGAACAGAAATGGCTAAAATCCCAGCCACACTACTGACTACGTCATCATCTTGGGGGAGAAGTTCTTTCTGAGCTTACATTGTCTCCTTTGTAAAATGTAAAAATTTTCCTACATCTCTCTGGGAGGTTTTCAGAATTAAGAGGTGGTAAGCTTGACATCAGTCTTTGTGGTGATTTTTCGATCTGACTCCAAAAGCAAAATTAAACACGTTGGGCCAGAAACTAAAAAGCTTCTGCACAGCAAAGGAAATCATCAACAAACTGAAATCGCATGACCTACTAAATGGATGAAAATATCTGCAAATCATATATATGGAAAGGGGCTAATGTCCAACATATATACAGAACTCATTACAATTCAATAGCAAATAAATAAACAATTTTAAAAACAGGCAGAAGGACCTGACAGACGTTTCTCCAAAGAAGACATCCAGGTGGCCAACAGACACATGAAAAGACGCTCAACCTCACTGATCATCAGGGAAATGCAAATAAAACCACAATGAGATACCACCTTACACCTGTCAGAATGGCTGAACTCAACAACCCAGGAGACAGCAGGTGTTGGCGAGGATGCGGAGAAAGGGGACCCTCGTGCACTGTGGTGGGAACGCGAGCTGGTGCAGCCACCATGGAAGAGTATGGAGGTTTCTCAGAACTACCCTATGATCCAGCAACTGCACTACTGGGTATTTATGCAAAGGAAAAACACTATTTTTTAAAAAATAGATGAAGGAATAAATTTATTACACACACTGTGCAAAAGCTTTACGATGCCTTTACTATCACACACCCAACCTACCAGCACAGCCACCCCCTTAACTCGGGTAAGCTGGACCCGCGTCTGGCCTCCTGGGGAGTGCTCCACAGAAAGGAGAGGGGGCCGCCTCCCACGTCTGGGACCCCACCCTCTGCTGACACGTGCGCCTTGTCGCACACTGCACTGCTAGGGCCCTTGCAGATGCACAGGCGGCCTGTCCACCGCGGGCTGGTCCGGCAGCCCACCCACCCCCAGGCTACAGACTGCAGCCCTTGGGGGGCTCCAGAGCGTGTGCACGTCCTGTTGCTGGAACAGCACTGTTCTAAAAAGCTGTCTGTGCCCCCTGTTCACTGCAGCATTATTTACACGTAAAGCCAAGACATGGAAACAGCCCAGGTGTCCATCGATGGATGGACGGATGAAAACGTGCTGTAAACACACAACATGGTATCACTCGGCCATCACAGACAATGAGATCAGTCAGACAGAGAAACACAAATACCATATGATCCCACTTATACGTAGAATCTAAAAAACAAACAAAAAAACAAACTCGTAGATACAGAGAACAGGCTGGTGGTTTCCAGAGGCGGGGTGGGGGTGTTGAAATGGGTGAAGGGGATCAAAAGGTACAAACTTTCAGTAAAATATTTAAGTCCTGGGTGCCTGGGGGGCTCAGCCAGTGACACATCTGCCTTCGGCTCAGGTTATGATCCCAGGGTCCTGGGATCGAGTCCCATATCGGGCTCCCTGCGCAGCGGGGCATCTGCTTCTCCCTCTGCCTGCTGCTTCCCCTGCTTGTGCTCTCTCTCTCAAATAAAAAAACAATATCGTAAAAAGAAAAACAAATAAATAAATAAAATAAATTACGCAAGTCCTGGGAACCATAGTTAATACCATACTGCATATCTGAAAGCTGCTAAAAGTAAATCTTAAAAGTCCTCATCCCAAGAAATCATTTTGTAACTGTGACGGATGTTGAGCAGACTGACTGCGGTCGTCGCTCTGCACGACACACAGATACTGAACCACTGTGACGTACACCGGAAACTCATATAATGTTAGATGTTGACTATACCTCAATTTAAAAAAAGACTAGTTAAAAAAGAAGGAGCACAAGTGCAGGTGTGCGAGCGGCCCCGAGGGCACCTGCTGAATGCCTGGCGCGGGCACAGACATGGGCCTGCCTCCCCTCGAGGCCGCCTGCCCAGCCCCCGCACCCGCCTGCACACACTGCCTGCTGGGCTCTCAGGACACCCTGCCTACAGATACACCTGCTTTCACAAGGGCACTGGCTTAGCTCCCCAAATTCACACCGGCCTTTCAGAAAACCTGGCAAAATACCTGTGATGAGAGCTTCCACACGCGGCATGACCTGGGGTCCACACGTCACATGCGATGTTTCAGCGACACTTACCAAGTTGCGGACGATGATCTCTGAGCCTGCTTGGACAGCGAGGTGCAAAGGGGTCAGCTTGGAGGCATCCTGGACTCTGGAATTCACATTAGCCTGGACACTGATCAGGAACAGGACACTCTCGATGTCAGAGTTCTGAACTGCCACGTGAAGAAAATTCCGGCCCTTGTTATCCACCTAAGGCAACAAGTGGGAGCCCAAACATGAGGGGGGTCCCCCTTGCAAGAGCGCATCCTGAGCACCGGCCAGAGGTGAACGTGTCGCCAACCCCTCAGTTCCAGGAGGCTCCCCCCAAGAACCAACACCTCACGTGCCTCTCCCCACACCCAACAGACCCTCTCTGCACGTGTGCACCTGCCCACATGTGCGTGGCCCTGGCACCTGCCGGCAGCAGGCGCTGATGTGGAAAGCTGAGAAAGAGACAACCTGCAGTACGGGAAAAGGAAGGGGGCGCTCGGGAAAAAAGGCAAAGGCAGAGACTGGCCGTAGGGTCCCCTGCTCTGGCTCGGACAAGCAGCTGGCACCCTCACGCCACAGCTGCAACGCCGGCCTGACCCTGGGCAGCTTCATGGGTTTGCTCTCGAGCCGAGCTACAGGGTACCAGCACGCCGCAGACGCCGCTCTGCTCACACCCCGCGCACAAGAGCTCACTCGAGCCAGACCACAGGGAAACCGCAGCTACGAGAGCCGTCGTGTCAGCCGAGTGCTCAGTGAGAAGTGGGGACAGCAACATGCCACCCTCGTGGCGCGCGCACACGCACACACACGCACACACGCACACACGAGCGCAGCGTGTGCTGCTGCCCCAGGCAGTGTTTCTACAAAGCACTTTGACCCACTGGGCCCGTTTCACTTGTATGTGAGGAAACGCAAGGGGCTACCCGTTCACGAGCACGCGACACCACCCGAGCAAGGGTGAGGCCAGCACCCACACAACTCGGTCACGCGCCCGCCAACGCTGAAGAGGTGGCCTACGGCAGCCTGAGCGCCCAGGCGCTGGTCTTCCCCAGTGTCAAGATTTCATTTTGTTCAAGTCTCCATGTCACTGTCAGCAGTGGCTACTCAGGAATCCTGGCGGTGCTCTACGGGCCGGATGGAGACAGTCCCACCTCGCACGCGCTGCGGCCGGCGCTTCCGGCCCCATCCGTGCCGCAGGGCAGCACCTCCCCAGCCACACAGAGCAGCCGCTGAAGAACCAAGGGAAGGACGAGCCGGCCTACGCTGGGCGATGACCACTCCTCAGAAACCTCCTCCCCTTAGAGCTGCCCCCACACCACACCAAAAGCTCCTCCTGGTCCATTCAAACCTCTGAAGACCTTCATTACCAAGGCAACCGGACCAAGCAAAAGCACACGATGACCCCATCTGTGCACGCCACGGAAATCCTCTCACAGGGCCTGGCCACCCCCGGCCCCCTGTGCGTGCGGTGCCGCCGCGTGTATGCCAGTCTCACCCGGCACAGACGGTTCATCAGAACGGCCAGACTTCCAGAAAGGGGACAGTAATTTCCACACAGATGTCTTTCTGGACAAAGACCTGTTTGGCTGAGGACGTCTCCTTAGTCTCCACGTCACGGGTCCCCCCGAGCTCGGGCACTGTGCCGAACGTCGGGTGTGGGTCCCTCACCTGCTCGGCAGCCCCGGACTCTCGCTTGAGGATGGCCTCGGCGGCCCGGTTGTTCTTGTAAGTCATGGCGCAGGCGAAAGGGGTCAGCCCCTGTCTGTCGCGGACGCTCAGGTGGATATCAGGGTGGGAGATCAGCAGCTGAATGATGACACTGTGCTGGTTGCTGATGGCCACGTGGACAGGCGCCCTTCCTTCTGCATCCTGCAGGGCAAGGCACAGTTTCAGTGTCCAGATGAAGAGAAACTCGGGAAAAACAGGAAGGGGATCAAATCAAATTTGGTTCTGAGAACCAATACGACCACCCTATGTTTGAAATCAGCTTTTAAGGAGGCCAAGCCCAGAGAAGACCAGAAGCCGCTGCCATCACCCCACGCTCCAGTTACCAGGGACACAAACACGCTGGGTCTGAAGATGCACGGTCAACCTAGCCTGTGAGTTAGACCCCTCCCCACCCAGCTGCGGGTGGCCTACATCCGTCCTCACAGGCCAGGACGCGGAAGAGCACCGAGGAACGCCACTCAGGGCCACTCCACGGAGCTACTGGAACGTTCTCCCAAACACGGTGCTGAGCTTGAGACTCAGACAAACCCTCCCAATGGAAACATATAAGCAACGGAGGGAAAAGGCAGAGAGAAGCTGACTGAAAAAACGTTGCTCACGCTGTAGAAAGGACAGAGGCACAAAGTGGGAGAGTCTTCACCAGAAAGCCTTACGTTTACTGGGCAGGCCGTGTGACCCAGAGGAAGTCACTCCATCCACCTGTCCCTTCGCCCCACTCACAGCCAACCTGAGGCCCAGGACCGAGTCTGCAAGGCCCCTGGCCGTTAAGAGATTTCCCCAATTCTGAAGTCAGCATCCATCTTCCTGGAAAGAGAAACTCTGCATACCTGTGTGTTTACACTGGCACCAAACTCCAGAAGACACTGTACTGTTTCTTCCAGCCCCCAGGAGGCTGCCAAATGCAAGGGGGTCTGCCCATCTCTGGCCTCCTCCTCCCCTTCTCCATTAGGACCAGGCTGCCTGGGACTGTTCACGTCGCAGCCGCTAAAAGCACAGGGAAAGGAAAGGTAGGCTTCAAGAGCCAGGTTCCAACCCGGCCAAGGCATGCTGATAAACGCACAGCAGCAGCCTCATCCAAAGAAAAAGCCGTGGCCACCAGGGACTGCTATCTTAGTCACAAGTACTGATATCTGGGTCCCACTCCCAGCGATTCCTCTTGGGGTCTTGGGGGCAGCCTGGGCCTCAGAACTCTTCAAAGTTCCCAAGGGATCTATATGCATTTATAATCTGAGACCCACTGCTCCCAAGGTTCCTCCCGCGGACACAGCACACCGAGCGTGCATGGGCCCCGCTGGGCTCATGCACCTTTGGAGAGTGGGGGGTCCCACAGGCGCCATCTGGTTTCCTCTACCCCAGCCTCCTGGCCACACTGTGTGAACTGGTCTGATTGGACTATGGGAGCCTCTATGGCCCCCAGAGCAGGAAGCTGGCTCAGCTTCTAGACTCTGTGATATGGGCACCCAAGCCCTTCTCCTCAGAAGTGGGTTGAGTGCCTTAACTGGCTGACTTCACAGAACAGGGATGTCAGACCAGCCAAGGCACACCAAGACTACAGCCGAATAAGAAGACACGAAGAAGACACTTGGGGTTCTCAGACCTGCGAATAAGGAAGCAGGCGGTAGACTCGTTGTTTTCATCAATGGCCCTGTGCAAGAGTGTCTGCAGACACCCACCGGGCCCCGGGCCCCAGCACGTGGCATCACAGCCGTGTCTGACCTGCAGAAAACACAGGTTACTCACAAACACTGCCCAGCAACGTCAAACAGTTTATTACCATCTCTGAGCTCTACGTACACCATTCGATTCATTTTTTTCAGGCGATAATTAACTCCTAATTATTTTAATCTGTACAAACTCTGATTAAAAAGTGCTTTGTGCCAGGTCCTGTGGGATGGGTTTGGGAAATACAAGAAAGACAGAAAGACAAGTTTATCATCGCCCTCGGGGGCCATGTCCCAGGAGGGACAGAAAACACACACACTCCCTTGACCTCAGGAACACACACCTGAAACTCACAGGTAACCTCAATACAAACTGGGTGAGACCCCCCGCCCCAGCTGCAAAATGCAGTACTGTCACATTTCAGGCATTCCAGAGAGCTGAATGAGGACTTCCTGGGGCCTGTGAGCTGAGTAAGGGAGACAAACCAGAGATCTGGGGGTGTATCACTATGGCAACAGCGAGGGCAGCCCACATCTAAGGACTCCCGAGGAGGCACCTCAGCTCTCTGGCGTCTTGGTAGTTTCGATAAAGACAGCCTAAAGCAAAGTGGTGGCCAAGATGACGCTGCACTGCAAGTTTCTTTAACAGGACTTTCTACTGCTCATCCTTGACCGGCTGGCTGCTCGGCAGATCTCCTGCTCCCTGCGGGTGCTATGCGGGCACAGATCAGTCTCGGACACAGGGCATCCCCATGTGTAAACAGACGCTGAGCTCGTCTCACCAGGGTGGAGGCGATGTCCTCCAGATTACCGGCCAAGGCAAGCCACAGCGGGGGGTTCCCCTTCTCATCTGGCACGGACATGTCCGCTCCCCGGGTGCATATGGCGTCCACCACGAGTGGAAGCTGGTTTCTGATGGCCAGCTGTAAGGCTGTCTCCCCGTCCTGAGTCCTGCGAGGACACGCGCACCAAAATCAACGTTTGTAGCGGGAGCCAAATGATAACACATGCCCTTCTGGGCATTCCAGAGGCCAGAAGAGACTTCACTCACATTGATCCATATTCTTTCAGAGCAATTTAACCTGTGAGTAGCATCTGTCCCTTCTGCCTTTTTAAAACATATAGCTGTGCCATCCTAGTGCACCCAGAAGGTAACGGACCAACACCCCAGCATGCTGACATCTCTCAGGCATACAGCAGCTGCTTCCAACAGCATCTCAATAAAATGCCATCATGGCTGCCTACTTGACAAAATACTTCTTTCACCTCAGTCATTCAGGGTCACCTGACATTGGAGATAAAGATATATTCCTCTGAAAATAAAGAAACAAGAGAAACTTAACTCTGTATTTCCCCCCCAAGCCTTTCTGACCGCTCGCTGGTTGGAATGTTCTTCGTTTTGCATGAAATCCCTCTCTAAACAACTGCTTCTGGACATTCTTTTAATGAGCTCTGTCTGGTACTGTGGCCTGGCCCTGAGGGTTCCCCACCGCCATCCCCCAAGTCTCCGGGACACAGTAGCTGTACTGTGACGGAGGGCGCTGTTCCCACCTACCTGACGTTTATGTCTGCCTGGTGCTCCAGGAGGAAAAGCGCGCTCTTGCTGTCCTGCCGCTGCATGGCCATGTGCAGCAAGGTCTGCCCGTCCGACATGGTGTCGTTGATGCAGGCCCCGGAGCCCAGCAGCTGGGCTGCGATCGTGTGCATGCCTGGGACACAAACAGGCCCTGACTGCCCCACGTGCTCAACATCTTGCGGTCACACACACGCCCTCTCCACTTCTCAAAACCAGCAGCTTCCCACGGGGCAGTACAGGCTTACCCCAAACCCACTGACGACCCCAGCCCCTCCACACCACCCTCCCTCCCTTCTCCTTCCGACGTAGGTCTGTCTGTGGACGCTGGAGGCACCACCTTACCGGTCCATAATGCCAGGCCCAGCACCGTCTGGTCTCGGGAATCCTTGAGGCTGAAGTCCGGGATAATTTGCAAGTTGTTGGTGGCATGAAGAGCATTAGCTAAAATTTTTCAAGGAAACAAACACTTGACTTCACCATCCCATGGACCACATTGAAAGTATTCAAGAGCATAAGAGCTCGTTAGTTTCCAACTCACTCACTGGCTAGAATACCATCATCTCTAACAAAGAGAGTTCATAAATGTTCTTGCGGTGGAAGCCCAGAAACCTGGTATTTTGGAGCAAAGCTTATGGGAAAAATGAGTTTTTGAAGCTTAAAATAGTGACTCTTCACAAAAGAAAAACAAACCCACTATGGAGACATACGCTCATTACCTGACTGCTGAAGAGTCAAAACCATGGCCTGGCACGGCTTACCTAATATGGAATTCCTACCATTTACCGCTCCTGTGAGGACCCAGAAAAAGGTGCACTCTACCTAAAATCTCACTTCCTTCCACAAGCACAAGGCTGAAACGTGCTGACCTTTACAAGGATTGAGGGAAGAGGAAGACAAGTTCCACGACAGGAAAGAGGAAATCCTGAGGATGACTTCTGAGGGAAGTGGGCCTCCCCACGGCAGGGGCTCCCCTTGGCCCTCCTTCCCACTCCTCCCACGGTTCACCTGCCGGGGAGGCTGAGGCAGGTGAGAGAACAGCCAGCTCGAGCGGGACCTGGGGCTGCAGGGTCCTCGGACACCGCTCACGCCCAGAGCGAGCTTTGGGAAAACACCCGACGTGAGAGAGAGGTAGTCAGCGGTTCTAAACCCCTAACCTATCAGGCGGAATGGGCAGGCCCCGTCCTAAAAATGTACACAGGGAACCGGTGGTCAGCAGCCAGACTACGTGCTTATCTAGTGTGACCTGCAAGGATCTGGGGGCCAGAAAACTCACCAATGCAGGAACATCAACTCTGACACTAACAACTCAGAACTACTGTCCAAAGGTCAAGGTGAGGGGCAGTTCCCAGCTACCCACCTTTCTGCTCCAGGATGACAGACACCACATCTGGGTGATTACAGGCGATGGCCATGTGCAGGGGTGTCTGCAGATAGACGCTGTCCACGGAGCTGGTCGGGGGCGCGGCCTCCTTCGGCAAAGGCGGAGCTTCCTCCGTCTGCAGGTTTGGGTTGGCACCTTGCTGCAGGAGCTCTGCCGTGAGGTTGGCCAGGCCATGCCGACAGGCTGTGTGCAACGGGGTCTCTCCCTGAACAGAAGCAAACGCCCACCTCAGAGCACGTTCAGGAGGGGAGCTCCCGTCACAGGGCGCTAACGACAGCCTGTGTGCTGAAACCCGGGTCCCCGGGGCAGTCGCAGCCCTTGGCTCATCCTGTCACCAGCTGAGCATGACCCGTCCCACGATGCGATCAGCCCCTCCCTCCCCTGTGCTGTCAGCCTACGTGCCCACCAGACACCCTGGCTCCTCCTCTTCTATGCGTCCAGTAACCTTCCCGACCGCCCCGCAGACAACCGCAACGTGCCACAGAAGCGCCAGGGAGGCTGGCAAAGCCTCGACTGTGGCCCCGCGGGGACAGGGCTACCAGTCGGCGGGGCCACCGCGCCCCTTCCGCCCCCACCCCCACTGGCCTCCTGCCCAGCTCACATCAACCCCATCTTGAACTCTGATCAAGTCCTCCTTCCCCCACTTTTTAAAACTAAAAGCATTTTAAACTGGTATTGCACATTCAAGAGGAACAAGAACCTACAGGCGCAAGGTCCTCCCTGCCCTGCCCCACCACCCAAGTCCCCATAGAGGAAACCCCGGTGCCAGATTCCTGCATCCTTCCAGGGACAGAACAGGCACAGGACAGGGACACAGACACACACACGCAGCACCCTCCAGCTAAAGAGACGGACGCAACCTGAACACACCGCTCTGACCTCACTCTCCTGGAAGCCACACCGCATCCCTTCAAAGAGACAAAGACTCAACAGGCTCCTCCCCAAACACAGCAAGATCCCACTTCCTCCTCCCTGAAAACACATTTTCCTCTCCGGGACGGAACCACTTTTAACTCTCTCAGCGGGGTTTCTGTGATTTCCGTATTTCTAAGTAGTTTTCCAGGCTCAGGCACTGCACGTGGACCACCCACTGCTGTGTCACTGTGACACGGGACTCCGCCCCCCGCCAACGTGCCCCTCCCCATCGACCCGTGTCGTGGGGTGGAGGGCCTCACCGAGTGCNGGCACTGCACGTGGACCACCCACTGCTGTGTCACTGTGACACGGGACTCAGCCCCCCCCCAACGTGCCCCTCCCCATCGACCCGTGTCGTGGGGTGGAGGGCCTCACCGAGTGTCCTGTGTCACTGTGACACGGGACTCCGCCCCCCGCCAACGTGCCCCTCCCCATCGACCCGTGTCGTGGGGTGGAGGGCCTCACCGAGTGCGAGTGTCCTGTGTCACTGTGTCACTGTGACACGGGACTCCGCCCCCCGCCAACGTGCCCCTCCCCATCGACCCGTGTCGTGGGGTGGAGGGCCTCACCGAGTGCGAGTGTCCTGTGTCACTGTGTCACTGTGACACGGGACTCCGCCCCCCGCCAACGTGCCCCTCCCCATCGACCCGTGTCGTGGGGTGGAGGGCCTCACCGAGTGCGAGTGTCCTGTGTCACTGTGTCACTGTGACACGGGACTCCGCCCCCCGCCAACGTGCCCCTCCCCATCGACCCGTGTCGTGGGGTGGAGGGCCTCACCGAGTGCGAGTGTCCTGTGTCACTGTGTCACTGTGACACGGGACTCCGCCCCCCGCCAACGTGCCCCTCCCCATCGACCCGTGTCGTGGGGTGGAGGGCCTCACCGAGTGCGAGTGTCCTGTGTCACTGTGTCACTGTGACACGGGACTCCGCCCCCCGCCAACGTGCCCCTCCCCATCGACCCGTGTCGTGGGGTGGAGGGCCTCACCGAGTGCGAGTGTCCTGGTGTCACTGTGACACGGGACTCCGCCCCCCGCCAACGTGCCCCTCCCCATCGACCCGTGTCGTGGGGTGGAGGGCCTCACCGAATGCGAGTGCCCTGTGTCACAGTGACAAGGGACTCCGCCCCCCGCCAACGTGCCCCTCCCCATCAACCCGTGTCGTGGGGTGGAGGGCCTCACCGAGTGTCCTGTGTCACTGTGACACGGGACTCAGCCCCCCGCCAATGTGCCCCTCCCCATCGACCCATGTCGCGGTGTGCAGGGCCTCACAACCGTGTCCTCCTCAGTGGGACCATCTTCTGCTCCAGCCCCCTCTGCTCCATGCTTGTACTGGGAATGCTCACAGGCCCCCATGACCCCCATGAGAGTGTGCAAGCACAGGACTCTCACACCCAGACTTCCACCCGACTTCTCTGCTCAACAGTCACAAAATCGAATTCCCTGTGCAGCAGCTCGTCCGCCTGGCAATTCTCGTTCTCAGGCGCACTGGACAGTTTCACCACCTCTCTTGACCCTGCTTCTGAGAGCCCCAGCCGGTACAAGTGTAATTCCGCAAACACTTTGAAGCCTGTCTCTGTGGGTCCAAATTCAGTATCCGAGGTCAGCACAACTCGCTGCTGGTCTAGATGACTCCCACCGGCCCCGGCCTTGACCTCAAAGGTGCACCCACCGTGCCACCTTCCCAGGACACTTTCTCGACTCAAATGGTCACAAAGCTTGTCTACTCAAAACCCTTCACTTCACATGTAGGATAAAGTCCAAAGAACTCAACCAGCATTCCAGACCCTTCTCCAATGTCGCTCTCACTTGCCTTCAAATCGGGTCTCTTCTGGCGCATCTCAGGGTTCGCCCAGTTTTGCTACGAGGGGTATCAGAGAAGGAACCCGTGAAATATTTTTTAAAGTTGGGAGACAGGGCATGTCTGTATACTATCAGAAATGAACAGTGGGCAAAACTGATGATGCAGAAGGAGACAGACAGACACAGAGACGCATAACGGTAGGAGCGAAGTCAAGAAAGCCACAAGTGCATTCAGGGACATGCTGGCATTCAGCCGGAGAGCAGGCCGTGTGTGGGTTTAGGTGCAGAGAGGTTAGAACATCGAATGGTGGAAGAGAATGGTGTTGCCATCTCCCCTGAGCTTCCGAGACACTTCGGTGTGTCTCACGCACGAGCTTACGGTGTACTGCCTTGCCCTGAGCTGTAAAGAGAGTGTGCAACGTTCCGTCCTAGACCTGAGTCTTAATGCTGGCTCCGTCACTGCTGAGCCACTTTACCTCTCAGAGCCTCAACGTTCTTTGCCCTGAAATGAGGGATCGGGACATGTCGAGGATGTCCCTTCCAGGTCCACTCTGAGAATTAAAAGGACCAACATCCTCAGAGCTCTGAGCACAAAGGTGCAACGTAAACGTGACCTCAGAGACAAGCACAGCCTCCCTATGTGAAAAGAGCAGTGAGAATAACACCACATAGCACCTGACGTCCCAGCCATTATGCTAACAAGCACTTACACGTGCCCTCTCCTTCTCCCTAATCCACACCCTATGAAACCAGTGTGAATCCCATTTTGCAAAGAAGGAAACGAAAGCTCACAGAGGGTCAGTAACTTGCTCAAGATCACACAGGGCAGGGTGAGAAACAGGAAGTCGTACCCCAAGGCCATGCTTTGACCCGAACACTGTGCAGTCTGCCTTGTGGGCCTGAGACCCAGACTAAATACGCACTCACACAGGAAAGTCTCCGCAAACCAAAGTGTTACAAACAGTGGAGATTCTATGATGATAGGTTTGTGTGTACGAGCCCGGTCGTCTCCCGCAGACCATGGTGTCCACAGCATCTAGGTGAGGACCTGATATTCCACAAATGCTTAGGGATGGGTTACTGAATGAATCAACAAACCAGTATCTGGGGACAACACATCCGTTCCTCCCTGGTTTTCTAACCAAGTGCATGTATTATTCAGACAAAAACTGAAAAAGCTGTTTTCCCCACACACCCACCGCTGCCTTTCTCCCACAGACCACCGTGCTTCCCTGGCCGCCCCGGCACACTTACCCACTTGTTCCTGTGGTTGACCTGGGCACCACTGGTCGCCAGGAAAAGAGCTGCTGCCTCGTTCCCTGCTTCGGCTGCCCGCTGTAGTAAGCAATTCCCTGGGAGACAGTGAGCACACTCGTTTTCCATCTGCACAACGAGCCCCTCCTCGCCCACCTTTCACAGCGGACAAGCCACACCCCACACCCACATCCATACAGGCCCTCTCTGCATGTGGACACAGACACTGGAAAGGCCTGGGTGGAACAAAGACTTGGTCTGGGAGTCAGGAGATATTCATTCTTCCAGAGTCTGCCACTGAACGCCACCCAGGACCAGATGTGAGTTCTGTCTCCTGCCGAGGATGGGTTAGAGCGCAGTTTCTCAATAGCGGTGCTCCTGACATCTTGGGCCAGGGCACTCTTTGTTATGAGGGGTCTGTTTGGCACACCATATGACAACTAGATGCCAACAGCTCCCCCAGCCTTGCTAGAACAAGTATGTCTACGGATGTTGCCGAAAGTCCGGGGGAGGGGGGACAGCTGTCTGTCTGAGAACCTCTGGACCTAGAATGACCATTTCAAAGACAATGTGAGCTGAAGTTCTACCAGAAAATGCCCTTTACATTTTATCCCTAAAGCCTTAAATATGTTTGTTCTTGGCTTAGAAATGTTTTGCTTCGCACTATTTTCTAAATAAAAATCTTAGGAAAAAAACCATTTCTTTTCTTCTTCCTCTTGTGGAATGGTTTTAGCCCCAAAGCAGCATTTTCCTTTCTATTGACATCCATTTCCCGTCTGGATAAACACAAAATCTCATGTGCTGCAGCTATGCTATTTGAAAACTCAAATTAAATACGAGTACTAAAAATAGGTAAAGAAATGGGACATGGCTAAAATCAACAACACAGGAAACAACAGGTGTTGGCAAGGATGTGGAGAAAGGGGACCCTCGTGCACTGTGGTGGGAATGCGAGCTGCTGCAGCCACTGTGGAACAGTATGGAGGCTCCTCAAAAAGTTAAAAACACAACTACCCTAATTGCCCTACTAGGTATTTACCCAAAGAATACAAAAATACAGATCCGAAGGGGCACATGCACCCCGATGTTTACAGGAGCCTTATCAACAATAGCCAAACTGGGGAGAGAGCCCAGATGTCCATCAACAGATGAATGGATAAAGAAGATGTCACACAAGCGTGCACACAGACAGACAGACAGACAGACACACACACACACACAGGAATATTACTCAACCATCAAAAAGAATGAAATCTTGCCATCTGCAATGACATGGATGGAACTAGACGGATTATGCTGAGCGAAATAATCATCAGAGAAAAGACAAATACAATATGATCTCATGGAATTTTAGAAAGAAAACAGTTGAACACAGGGAAGGGGGAAAAGAAAAGAAAGAGACGGAAACAAAACATAAGAGTCTTAACGACAGAGAACAAACAGGGTTGCTGCAGGGAGGTGAGTGGGGGATGGGCTAGGTGGGCGCGGGGCATTCAGGAGGGCACAGCACGATGAGCACCGGGTGCTGTACGTAAGCGATGAATCACTGAATTCTACCCCAGAAACCAATATTGCACTGTACAGTAATTAAAAAAAAAAAAAAAAAGAAATGGGACAAAAGCTTTGTCTTCATGCCGTTCTTCCTTTTCCCCCAGAGACCATGATTCCACCCTAGCCGAGAGCCACCCTGACTGACAGACCCCTCATGAGGGTCCCACCTTCACTTCTGTGGTCATTCTGGGGCATACAAGACATGAACGTGGGCCTCCCCATCAAACAAAGATGACCTTCCACTGCTGAAACACATGCTGAGGTACAGCGGACTAAGGCCAGTCCATGGATACGGACAACTGGAACAAGGGAAAACAATAACCCTGAACTTGCACTAAAACTCAAAGTATATAAAGTAAAACTGACACAACTAGCAAGACAATGGATAAATGCATAATCACGATGACGAATTTTAACATACCTCCCAAAACTGACAAGCAGTTCAACAGTTAGTAAGTTAATGTATACGACTCACACAGCATGACGAACACACCTGCTGCACGGACAGAAACAGAGAATAATGGTGCACCCCACAGGGAGAGAACGCACATTCTTGTCAAGTACACATCAAGCTTTCATAAAAACGATGTGCGGGGCACCTGAGGGGCTCAGTCGGTGAAGCGTCTGCCTTCGGCTCAGGTCATGATCCCAGGGTCCGGGGATCAAGCCCCGCATCGGGCTCCCTGCTCAGTGGGGAGCCTGCTTCTCCCTCTGTCCCTCCCCCTGCTCCTTCTCTCTTTTTTACTCTTTCTCAAATAAATAAATTTTAAAAATCTTTAAAATAAAACACTGGCTCTGCAAGAACCGAACATTCAAGCTCTAAACATCAAGGAGCCAGTTTCTTAGGTAATGCAACACTCCTAACACGACTACATTAGAAACCAGTGCAGTTACGGCCAATAACCACTAACCCTTTGCAAATTAAGAGCAACTGAGCAACAACCGCTTCTGGAGGTCCTCCTGGCCCCCGGTGTGGAGCGCCCTGCCTTTAGCTTCCACGTCACCACAGGGGTGACTTAATCTCATCTTTATTTAAATTATTAACTTCTTTCCGGGAAAGGGCTGTTCGACATCCACCTTTTTTGGGCCCATTCCCCTCATCAGTGCTTTAGACACAGCAACACTGATTACAATGGGATCTTTCTCCTTAAAATATCCCATTTTATTTAGTCAGATCAAGGAAATATCCACATTAAGAGAGTGGTTCTCAAAGTGTGGTCGCTGGATTCCTGGGGGTTCGTGAGTGTCTTTCCGGGGCCCATGAGGTCAAAACTATTCCTGTGAAACAACGCTGGGTGTCCACTGGTCCCCTGTGCTGACTGGCGTTGCCGGCTGGTCACACTGAGGCCTGAGCACAAATAGACGAGGGCCCTGGCATGTACCCATCGTCACCGCATTACTCTTTACCACCATGCACCAGCCAAAACAGGGCAGTTTCTTGATAAAGCAGCAAAAATTACTGAAGTTCTTAAATTCCAACGAGTACCTGTCCTTTTAGAACTCTGTGTGACATTTCATTTGTAATTGGGAAAAGCAATAAAAAGATATTCATTTAGAAAATAGCTAGGACTTTAATAAAAATCTGATTTTAAAAAAAGCACAAAAGAAAGAAATACATACATAAAATAAGATAAATGTCTGTGTGATAAAGTAAGTGGCGTGTGCAAACTGCGTCTGCCGCGCAACAAAGCCCCGCAGCCGTCTCCGGGAAAGGCCCGAAAGCCACTGTTCAGGCTGCCGTTTCCTTCGTGGAACACCACGTTTATGAAAGAAGGACTGATTAACACACTGGTTATTCAAGCATGAGTATCTACAGACATCTTCCTGAAAATACACAACGTGAGCCTATCTCTTTAAGAAAAACAACTGGCAATATTTGCGCCGCATGGTAAAATCTGGATCTTGCAAGTGAGTATCAGAATTTTGGAAAACTTTTATCCAAAACCGCAATTTGACAGCTTATCAACGCTGGAAGAGTCTTCTGATGAGATCAGTGGTGAACCAGTGTTTTTCAGACAATCAAGTCATGACGTGATAAAACCACGTACGGAGAAGAGGTCCACGGACCGTGGGTTTTCATGCAACAGAGTATGGGGGCTCCTGATACAGGCTCAGGCTCCACGTTGCACTTGCAACTATCACGTGTCAGTTCTGCTTGCTTCAGAGCCTAACAACACACCCACAATTACCCAGCTACAGACCGCGTGAGGGTAGGTTTTCTTCACGTGCTTCAACCCAAACAACTCCTCTCAAAAGGCTGAATACAGATGCAGATACAAGAAACCAGTCACTCTTCCAACTAATTTTGGTTTGAACATCATTCTGCATAAAAAATGCTACATGTTAAACATAAAATGGTCTGTCATTTTTTGAATTAATACATCTTTTAAAAATGCCTCAGTTTCAATTTCTAAAATGTTAAATATTGAAGCTATAACCCACTGAACCCAAAATTCTTGGGGATATAATTCTTAGGAGTGTAGAAGGGGTTCCGAAGCTCACTGCACCAAGTAAATGGAGGTGTTTCTGCCTGACCGACTCGGAGTCTGGCTGGAGTTCTGAAAGCACAAGGTTAAAAACATGACTCCGGCTTTTACTACAGACGAGTTCTCATAACCCTATGCCACTCGGTTTCTAACTTCTCAGTGAAAACGCTGAGCCCAGCTCTGGGGGGCCCGCGTGTTACCTGTGACGGCGTCCGGCGCGTTCGTGTTGCTCCCTCGCTGGATGAGTCTGGCTGCGAAGCTGTTCTCGTCAAATGACGTCCCATTCACCACCGGGAGGTCTTCGAAGGGGTTCACCGAGTGGTCGGGAGACACGGTGACGTACTGCACCGCGAGCCACAGAGCGGTGCTGCCCTCGTGGTCTTTCAGCTCCAGATCCAGCCTGAAATGAGGCAGCAAGGCCAGCAGCACATACAACCCTCTGCGGACACTGCAGTGCCAAAGGCCTCGTCGTCTCCTGTACACGTTCTCAATGACAATTTTTCATCTGACTTTTACTCACTAAAACTTACAGCACTAAGAGACATTTTAAAGCAGTAATTTTTCACACATCATCCCACCCTCCCAACTGCCTTCCCGCCGCTCCATGTGCGTACCGTTTGCACTGCAGCAGCTGACTGAACACGTGCTCATTCCTGGCCATGATGCACACGTGCAAGGGAGTCCTGCGGACGAGAGAGAAGAGGGTCAACCCAGGACAGGCGCGGGTCAGGACGACGCACAAGACCCCCCGTTCCTGCACCAGTGTCTCTTTGCGTCCTGGCAAACAGCTTTCCAAAATCACGACCAAGGATCAAAGAATGAAAATGGAGTTGCCTCTATGTCACCACTTAACCGGTGGCCAAAAGGACAAGAACCAACAAAAGGAAGAGATGCATAAAATACTCTCCGGTTAAACGCTGACACTGAGTATCTACTCATGTTCTTAAACAGCACTTGCTACATGCAAGTCTCGCCTCCACAATTCTGGAAACAAACGTTTTTCTTCCTGTAACTCTGGGTCATGCTCAAACACAGCGTGGCCACAGGCAGGGACTGATGGAAGGGGCTTCTGACTGCCCTGCACTCACGTGCCCTGAAGGAGCCCCCCGCCCCCCGCAGGCACCCATCTCAGAGGCACACGCCGCCAGTGGGTGCTGCAGCTGGAGAAAGTCAAACTAAAGATTCGACAGAAGATAAAAAGGATGCAATTATTTGGGGAACTAAAGTAATAATGAGAGTTCACAGAGACCCATCTTAATTGCAGAATCCTTCCACGCACATCTATTTTCCTGTTCTGACAACTGCACAGAACTCTGTTCTTAATTCATGAGAGGCTTTTCTAACCTATAAAATACAGAGCTGTGACTACAGAAAGGGGGTCCCACTTGCTGGAGGTCCCCTTCTGTGCCTCCCACACTGCTGCCCCAAAGAGACACAGCCCTTTCGTAGACTCTGAACCACAAGGGATCCTCAAACAAGGTACTTCTGGGAAGAGGCAAGAGGAACACGACAACTGCTGTCAGAGGTGCTGCGGGGAAAGACGCATGCTCCGGAGAGCGCCGACGGAAGCTGCAGGACTCACGCGTAGTGAGAACTGGGTTTAGTGCAGAGAACTTCCCAACAACCAGACCGCACGGAAACACAACAGACTGCCTTAAGATGGAGTGCGCCCCTTCTTCACGGTAGCCCACCAGCTCTGACAAAGATGCCGGGACAAAGTTCCCTTGGAGGAGATGGACCAGTGAGCACCGGCACAAGACAGAAACTGCTTACTAATCCATGGACCTCAGTTCCCAGCACGGAAATGATTTCCCCAGATGCCTCTCATCTAACAAACCAGTGTCTGTGACTTCAGCGAGAATCAGACCGAATAATGAGCCCCTGTCTGCTAGTTATGTGCCACCATAAAACACCATTCCGGAAACAGCACTAAGAGCAGACCGTCTGACACCACTTACCTGCCCTTGCTGTCTTGCATGTTGGGGTTGGCACCAGCCTGCAGAAGGGCCTCTGCGATCTGGGCCATCTCAGACATCACGTCTGCCGAGTGTTTCTTTGCACTGTACAAGGCCACAAGGTGCAACGGTGTCTCCTGGGCACCCAACGTAGCAGCATTGACAAGGGCCCCATTCTTAATGAGGAAGGTGGCAGCAAAGAGATCTCCTTGAAAAGAAACAACAGAAAAAATGGTTGCCCGTGACGATACCAGGGCAAGCTATTCTGGCCAGTGCTTCCTCAGAAAGTCAGTAACTGCAGACAAAGGAGAGGGAACAACTGGGCATGTGTTAGCAGAACCCCTGGGACACCTGTAAGTGGAAACTCGTCATCAAGATAACGAAGTCACATACTTGAATTCCAAAGGCTTCGTTCCACTTCTGATTGCCTCTTCTCATCAGTCCTGCCCCTCACTTCAGCGTCACTATTTAAATGTCAGGCTTCTAGGCTCACAGGCCTCTCCTAGTCGTCAGCTCTCAAAGAGGGTTTCCAGGCTCCTCCCCAACACAATCGATGCGCCCCCCCATTTCCTGCCCACAGTCTGCTCCTGAGCAGCTCTTTCCGCTGTCCTGCTACACGTACATACAGCTTCCTGCTCAGTACGACCCCGCGATTCAGTGTTCTCCATCTAATACGTACACACATAACAGTCTCAATGAGAAGTTTTCAGCTGAATATTTGAACAAAGAATCTGCACACACTACTCTTCACAAAAACTCTGCACGGTAAATTAAGTGGTCGTCGAAACAAAGCCTCCTCCTGAGTCCCGTCCACTGCCCGGACTCGGAGCATTGACAGGTGCCAAGAGTCTGCCTGGGACTACTCACAAATACCAGGTTAATTCTGAATGCCTTACACAAACTCCAGAAGTTGGACAGCTCAAACTCCTGTTTTTGACTGTTCACAGTGCTCTGTGTGAGGAAACACAGAAACTACCTTGACATCCTGACAAAAGGCCAAGAGTTAAGTTTACATAAAGACACTGAAGGTGCACAGCTCTGAAAATACACGGCTAAATTCAGAACCAAGCCGTCTGACAGTTTCACGCCAAAAACACTTGTGGACAAGCAGCTGGAGTACGCTTGTCCAGTGAACCTGGAAGATGACAGGGACTGAGCAGTTAAATCTGCTGTAAGGTTACTTAAAATTCAATTGTCCTTGGATTTAATTCCACTTACAAATTAAAGCATGCAAAAACACTCACAACACATAAAATTAACATTTCTTAAGAAAATAAGGCAGAAGGGGCGCTTGGGTGGCTTAGTCCCCTTCAGCTCAGGTCATGATCCCAGGGTCCTGGGATGGAGCCCCAGGTCACCCTGTGTCGGGCTCCCAGCTCAGCCGAGAGTCTGCCTCTCCTTCCACCCCTCCCCACCCTCCCTGCATGTGCTTTCTCTCTGTCTCAAATAAATAAAATCTTAAAAAAAAGAAAGAAAGAAAGAAAGAAAGAAAGAAAGAAAGAACAAAAGAAAGAAAGAAAAGAAGGCAAGAACGGCAATGCATTGTAAGATAATGAACTATTAACAAAGAAATCCCCCAATTACAAAAGCATGATGGCTGCCTCGAGGCGTGCTGTCTAGCTGGAGGGGACCTCGGGGCAGCACCGCGGAGCTCACTGCAGTGAAGTCTCCGGGAGCAGACCTCCCTCCCTGGCAGGGCCAGCTGTAACTCTGGCGGGTGTGACACAGCACTTTGCTATGTCATCCCAAGGGTACACCTGGGATTCAGAGGTACTTTCTGTAGATCCTGTCTCCGCTTCACCAAGGCCTACAGGATAAATTTCTTGCAAATCGCATCCTTCTCCAGCTGGCAGATCCCCAAAGTGTGGGACAGCTGCTGCTCTGCGGGTGCCGTGACCGCGGACGTCCTAGTCTCCCGCGTGCGGGCTGTCTCGGGACGGATGCCAGGTTGTGGGAGGTGCTGCAGAACTTCTTTGCTACACAGATCACAGGCAGCGGTGTTCTTTCCATAGCTGACCTGTTCTGGTCTCTGCATCCAGACATGTTCGTCTGTTCCTAATTCTGTTAGTGCTGTAGATAGACGGACGCGACTTTGAATCCCAACCTCCAAGTGACGATTTTCTCCTTTCAACGTCACTTATGAGAAATTTCCTTTTATATCTTGCAATATCATTCGTCTTCAACTACGCTTCTGCAATCTTGACATCTAGAATAGGGCTTAGGATTTCAGGAGAGGCGAAGTTCCCAAGTCTGTTATCTGTATTCCTAAGTTCGTTTTTTAAAAAAGATTTTATTTTAGAGAGAGAGAGACAGAGAGAGAGAGCGCGCACAGGACTAAGGGGAAGGGCAGCAGGAGAGGGAGAGAGAGAATCGTCAAGCAGACTGCCCACTGAGTGCAGAGCCTGACACAGGGCTCTGTACTCTCTCCCAAGGGACCATCTTGCCAGAGAAGGTCAGCTCTGGCATGGAGGTGCTCAGGCCACCACAGGCCACTCAGACACCGACTGATCCATGTCTGATTTATTTTTGTACCTGCCACTATCTTATAGAAAACAGGAGATGTTTGGGAAGAAACGGATTGACTGATCAAGGCTATGAGATCCCACTTCAACAGACTGGCTCCAATTCCAATCAATTATGACTTTAGGCAACTTAAGATTTCTCTAACCAGCCCTTTCATTAGCCCCCAGCTTTTTCCTGGGGTCTGGGGGAAAGTGCAATCTTTACCAACATCACATGCAAACGACAAAAAATCAGATTTCTTTACAAGAGGATATCGGTAGAGCTCTGAAAAGCAACAGGTAATATGCACATTGGGGGCCAGGCTGGGCCGGGCCTTTGCTATTCATATACATATACACAGAGGGGTAGGAACAACCCCCACAGAGATTCAGTCTAAGACAGAATATATACAAACATTAGCAACAGAATACAATATTCCAAAGCGAGCCAATTACATTCTGGAAGTGGAAAGAAAATTCAGGATTGTTGGGACAGTGGGCCTTAAAAATGAAAAGACTGATGTCTATCATGCTCGGGGAGAGGTGGGATATAGTTTCACACCTTTAAGTTCAGCACATATTCCAAACTAAGAAACACAGTAAAGCCAAAATAAGACAGCCTGATGAAAAGCTTACAAGACACTGTACCTACAGAAGATGAACCAGGCAAGACTGTCCACAGAAACGGGTACAAAAAAAAAAGAAAAGAAATAGGTACAGGACAACCGACCGATGGCTGAACTGGGATGGAAGAGGGATAACAAAAAAAAAAAACACTTTCTATCTTAACCCTTCTTAGAAGAATTATAGCTTTTAGATTAGACTTACTTGATTAATAAGAGCCAAAGGTCTTGGTTTTACTTATACACATATATGCAGATAAATGCACGCACCCCACACAAAAAGTTACTTAGGAATTATTGGAAGTTGAAAATTGGAGATGTTCTCCATGAAAAGAAAGCCTATGGGTACACAAGCTAGAGGGAAAAGACAATGGACATCAAAGAGCAGAACAAAGGGAGAGAATGGAAAACACCAAAAGCACCATTTATAGTTTCTGTCCATAAGAAAACTCATACATCTTACAAAAACAATTACAATAAAAACTATTTGGTGCTTAGAAGTCGGTCACTCCATCAACCTCATCGGCGGCACTGCCAGGTAAACGAGGCATCGCCATCATGACTTGTCCACATCCACGTGTCCCTAACGACGCCAACATCAAACCTAAACTTTGCCTCTAACTCTCCCTTGAGCGCAGGTTCTGCAGCAGGGCTGTGTGCAGGGAGCCCAGGGACGTTCACCACGAACACAGCCGGCTTCGGGCCTCCCCAGGCGGTGGCACCGTCTGTGAACGGACTGCAAGCCGTGAGCAGAACCACTGCAACAATTACAACAGGGTCAAGGCTGATCACCAAGTGTTTGTAAACAGCAAGGAGTCGCCTTCTCGCCCAGACCTCTGGCCACCTGTCTGCCTCCCGTGGACTCGTCCACAGACACTGGCTGCTTATGTCATTCTTCACAGAACCGACTGGCACAGACTCTACTGTGCATCAGAACCAGGCCCACATCTCACAAAACAAAGATCTTTGCTCAAATTACAATGGGCTTCAAGTACGTTACTCTATTTAATCATTTGGGAAGGTCCACAGCCTGACGGCTCAAGGTCAAGAAGGAACAGTGAGAGAAGCCCTGTGGGAACTGGAGCTGGTGGTGGCATGGCAGCAGGGGCCTGGCCCTACCGCCCCGCAGTCACCATGCGGCACGTGCTGGGATCACCGGAAAGCGGCAAGGATTCCCACTCTGCACAAGAGGAAAAGGGGACCCAGTGGCGACTGAGTGACGGATCTAAGGCCCCCGAGCAGGTGCAACGCCAGTGCTCGGTCCACCACACCGCGTCCCGCTCTCCAGAGCCGGCAGCCGTCAAGACGATGATTCCCACACTGGCTCACACAGGCTCGCAGGCAACGGACCAACTCAGAAAGCGCCTGAAAAGCAGCATCAAAAATGCATCGCCAATTCTTGGCAACGCTCGTTAACTAAGCAATCACCAAAATATTTAATAACTCATCAAAGATGCTTTCCCACCACACATAAGAACTTAACTCCTAAAGAGGAAAGAAATAGAATTCTGAGTTTTTTTTTTTAGTAACAAGTGTATTTGTTTCCAAAACAAACATCTCAGACACCACACAGTATGGGAAAAATAATTCCCCATGTGGTGGGAACCTTCCCACTGCGCACACTCCCAGTGCGCTAAGTACCCGACGGCTCTGCACAGTGCAGAGTGGCGCCTGGGAACTGCATCTGCTCCCGACGCGGACATGCTCCAAGGAGTTCCTTCCCGATGACGAGCAACACTTTCCTCTCCGCCAGCCAGCAAGCTTCACACTCTACCACGTGGCTTTGAGAGATGTTTATATTAAACCTTTGCCCAAAAAGAACAAAGCCACAGCTGCCAACAGGACCATATTTGAAGTGACTACATTCCACCAACTAGGAGCAACTTGTGAATCAGAGAACACATATATAAATGACAGTATAATGACGACAGTAAGTGTAAGGGTGACGGTGTAACAGCACAACAGAAGCACAATACTACAGCATAATAATGACGGTCGCACGACTGGAAGGGTGAGTGTACAGGATTCAGATGTGCGGAAATCAGCACATCCTGTCTTTGTTGTCCACATGTAAACAAAACGGAGACTTGGCCAAGTACTTCACACAGGTCATCTACTAAATGAAGATCCTGGCATTTTGACAGCTGTCATTCCATGCTGGAACTGCCTCCAGACAGCTTCTCCCCATCAGATGTGACCACTGCAAGGTAGAGGCGAGCAGGATCCATCTGGGACTTAAGAATTAACAAGGCCACGGGAAAAATAAAACAAAAAAGACTAGTATTTTTTTCCCTTGAAAAGTTAAGATGAAGATGTTTTGATCCGAATTCTATCACTCCCATATTCTTCCCATTATGAACAAAAATATACTCAAAATATAGCTACAACTTCCGAGAACAAAATGAAACTTTACTGCTCTGCCATGACAGAAGTCCAGCCGTGCACAAGGGAAAATTCTGAACCCAAGACTGTGTTTAAATGTGTGTGGTTTTGACCCTTTCCCTCTGTCACAGTCCCCGATAAAAGTCAAGTCCTCCTGGCACAAGGCCTGGAGAAAGCAATGCATGTCAATGGCTTCAAGTCCAAGGTCCTTCCTCCGGGGGCACTGCTGACCCCACAAGGGTCACGGGCTCCTCCCACCCACCGATCACAGATTCTGCATCATGTGCAGACTGAAAAAGCTTTCCAGAAATGTGCAACAGGGTCATAGAATCTTCAGAAATTCCCCAGACTAAAGTAAAATTGCTCGCAAAGAAAAACACAAAGCATACTGCTTCTTCCTACCTCTTTGGATTCCTTTATGTAACAAGCTCCAGCCATTCTTGTCGACCATGTCCACATCTGCCTTGTGGCTAACCAGCGTGGTGGCAATGCTCTCTAGTCGTCGTGATAGGGCCAGATCTAAAGCAAGGTCTCCGTGATGATCCACTTCATTCAGCTTCCCAGGGAGCTGCACAGATAAATTTGTAAATTAGCACCCAGCCAGCAGAGAATACAACTGATTTTAATCTCCCCCAGCTGGACTCTTACATAGCATCTCTTTATACGAATACCAAATTTTAGTGCCAGAACACTGTACACTCTCCAAATCCCAATGAGCTCACAAGCCTCTCTCAGGCCTCCTCAGGGCACATGCCTTTCAGGAACAAAGACTTAATGGGGATCACAGAGCAGACACAAACACCACGGAAGGCAATACAGGACCAAGAGGGAAATGCAGACAGTGCTGTAGGAGCACAAAGGCCAGGGCTGACGGTCAGAGCCTGATGGGAAACAGCTGATGTTTTCATAAAAGACTGTGGCTTAATCTCTAATTCCCTGCACAGCGTGATGTCTCTCCGGACGCTGGACACCCAGGATAAAGCACGCGACGCTCTCCTCTGTCAAGAGCAACTGCATTTCTTCGGTGGGCAGTGTGGTCAGCAGAGGAAGAGCCCCTGAAGATGTCTATGTCCTAGTCCCTGGAACCTGTGCCACCACCCCCAACCAAAGGGACTTCGCGATGTCATTAAGGTTAAGGCCTTGAGGGAACGCGGCCTGGATTATCCAGGAGGGACCCATCAAATCACATCTGTCCTTAGAAGGTAAAGAGGGAGGCAGAAAAGCAGGTCAGAGAGATGTGATGTGAGCACTTGATGCACCGTCTCTGGCCCAGAAGAGGGAGGAATGCGGGGCCTCCAGAAGCCAAGAAGAGTCCCTAGCAGAGAACCAGCAAGAAAATGGGGACACCGGTCCTATCACCACAAGGAAGTAAATTCTGCCAATACCCCAAACGACCAGGAAATGGATTCTCTCCTACAGCCTCCAGAAAGGAACACACCCGCCAAGCTGAACTGCAGATGGATGATGCCTGCACTACGCTGCCTACCTACAACACTGAGAGAACGCATCTGTGTTTTTAGCCACTAGGTTTGTGGCAACTTCCTGCAGCAGCAACAGAACACCAGAACAGATTTTGGTACCTGGAAGTCGGGTACTGCTCCAACAACGACCTAAACACGTGGAAGTGGCTTTGGAAACGGTCAATGGGCAGAGGCTGGAAGGATTTTGCGGAGCATAACAGAAAAAGCTACACTGCCCTGAACAAACCACGGGTAGATGCGTGTACATCAGAGGCTGTGCGAGTGACGGCGCAGAGGGCGTGAGGGGCATGTCAGAGAAGAACAAGCAGTGTACGGTTTGGGGAGAAAGCAGTGACAGTACCTGTGAGTCCATCTCAATGAGATAGAGGAAGACCACGTCCTCTCTCTCTACTTTGATTGCCTTGTGTAACGGGTACTCGGTCTTGGATTTGATCATCTTGTACAACAGCTGGGCACTCATGCTGCTGAAGTCCTCCTTCCGCAGATCGTCCTGAGGACGGGAAGACAGTGAGAAGCAGAGCAGATCCAACACACCAACAGCAATGACAACAGACGTTCGTGAAGAAGCCCTGAGAATGTGTTTGGCCCACTTTAAAGGTCTTAGCATTCCCCATCTCCAGTTTACCCTTGAAGAAGGTAAATACGGAGGGGCCACCTAACTCTTGCTCGGGTTTGCCCAGGGAGTGAGTGGCCGAGCCCGGAACCAGAGCCCGAACTGTCCACCGCAGCCCTGCTGTGCTTCTGAAGCAGGGAAGCATCACTGACACCCACCCAGGACACCGCTAGAACCCTCTGTGGGGGAATGGCGTCCTAACCCCCTACAAAGATGGCAGTTCCAGAGGTGAGTCCCCCCCTCCAGTAACAGGTGGTCTCTGCTACTGCAAATCTCTAAATGTCTACATATCTTAGCAGAAAGAATGCCACTCCTATTTCAGTTCTTTATAATCCAATTATTTTAGACAACTTTCCTCACAATGTTGTTAAGTACAAAACAATTTGCAGAAACTGGGTGATAAAACATAGCACTAGACATGATTTTTTAAAACGCAAAGACGACAAAGAAATGGAAAAATTGTCCTTTATCATGAATACTTCCAAAAAAGGGCAAATGGAAACTCAGCGATGCTCTCCACATGCCGGAGAGCATGGAGACGCCCGGAAACAGCGCTGCTGAGCGCCTCAGGCCTGCAGGCAGCTTCTGCAGACTAAGGGGGCAGACAGGTGTCCCTTCGTTCCAAGCCTGTTTCTTTTTTTTTTTTTTTTTTTTAAAGATTTTATTTATTTATTTGAGAGATAGAGACAGCCAGCGAGAAAGGGAACACAAGCAGGGGGAGTGGGAGAGGAAGAAGCAGGCCCACAGCAGAGGAGCCTGACGTGGGGCTCGATCCTGTAACGCCGGGATCACGCCCTGAGCCGAAGGCAGATGCTTAACCGCTGTGCCACCCAGGCGCCCCCCAAGCCTGTTTCTTAACCTGAACTACCTTTCTGCCTCTCCACCCTGAAATCAGAATGAGACTTTTAGAGCCTGGAAGAATCTCACAGGTCACCTAGTGCAAGTAGGAGCCAGAGAGGCCTTTCCACAGAAGCAGGCCAGAGCCCAGGTCTCTGGCTTGCCATGAGGGTACTTTGCTCACACCCCTCAAACTCTCACTCACCCAATGACTGGCAATAATTTCTGCACAATAGTTCATCAGTGTGCTGGCACTCAGCTCCTCTGCAGTCTGATAGAAACGAATACAGTTCCTCACGTTCACCAGAGACATAACACTCTTCTCACATCTGCAAGAGAATATTAGCGATGAACAGTGTCATTAGGACAAATAGATTCATAAATGAACAAAGCACAGCTGTAACTGGTGTACTGGCGGTCTACGTCCAATAACACTAATGTACAAGGTAAGCAGAGGACAGGAACAATTACAGCTGACCTACCATATTTAAAAGTACTAGAATCGTACTGACCATTCTGGTCAGAATCAAAATAACCTCTAAATAAACACGTTAAGCATAACCCCCCAAATGACTTATAAATAATTCCACGAAACCCTAATCATACACGTGCCTGCAAAAGCAAACACATAACAGGTCAAATTCACCCCTTTCATATTTAACTGGACAGGACACGAGTGCAGTTCCCACCAGCACAGCTCTGTTACGCCACCAGTGAGGCTTCAAATTAGCTGCAAATAACAGGCTCTATGTATGCCTCAAAAACAAACATCCCCGAAAAGTTCTCCCAAAGGTGAGCCGTATGGTATGTGAATTATCACACAATAAAGCTGACTTTTAAAAGCCCACTAGAGGGGCGCCTGGGTGGCACAGCGGTTAAGCGTCTGCCTTTGGCTCAGGGCGTGATCCCAGCATTACAGGATCGAGCCTCACGTCAGGCTCTTCTGCTGTGAGCCTGCTTCTTCCTCTCCCACTCCCCCTGCTTGTGTTCCCTCTCTCGCTGGCTGTGTCTATCTCTGTCAAATAAATAAATAAAATCTTTAAAAAAAATAAAAAATAAAAAATAAAAAAAAATAAATAAAAGCCCACTAGAAAATGTAGAGACACAACTGAGTTTCACCCATTACACCCGCAGCACACCCACAGTACACACAGTACACACAGTACACGCCCGCTACACCTGCAGTACACTCCAGCATACACGTGGTACACACACAGTACACACAGTACATGCCCGCTACACCTGCAGTACACTCCAGCATACACGTGGTACACACACAGTACACACAGTACACACAGTACACCAATGAGACCTCAGGGCAGCAGTGACAATCTTGCACTCCTTTCTCCGTCTAGCAGTCAAGGCAGGCACCTGTTCGATGCCTAAGTCCTTTGTTTCTAAGTAACACAGATGAGGTGGTGTAAGGGAGCATCTCCCACAGGGCACTCGTAAATCGAACTGCTACAGTGTCTCATAAGTTACTGTAATGGGCAACAGTGTTTACTTCTGAGCAACGTTCGACCAAGGGATTGTGACCTAGCTATGAAATCCGAGTGTTCCGGGAGAAAAGCCCTCTGCTTACATGCATGACACTTCACAAGTTTACAGTGACAGATACCCAGGTACTGGGTTCTAACGTCCTATCTCAGGGACTCCTGACTCACGTTTGCAGAGCCCCATGCAAAGCACTTTTATCGACAATGCCAAATGACATTTGTATCAAGATACTCAAATGTGTGTCCTGAAGATGGATGTTTTGTTACAACTGGCAGACACTTCATTCTCACCTAACTCTGGGGTCCCAAGAATGCCATTCACTATTCGGAAAGCGTATAACTAGTAACTGACATGGTTTACATAACATAAATTTACATTTACATTACATTTACATAGAAAACCATGTCATCTTATTTAAAAATTCAGATTCTTAGTTCTTATCTTCTCTTTCAACAGTAGCAGGATAGACTGATTTTCCTCTGAAAGAACTTTGTTGTTAATACTTATGTTTTTAATTTTAGAGCACTAAAAGGATACAGATGTACAAAAAAATTTTCAAAGTACAAAATCAAGCATATATTAAACATCTCACGAACTCCTGTCTCGTTTCAGTATCACTCCCATGTGCATGAACAGGAGGTAAAAGGTACTGACAGGAGAAACAACAAAACGTTAACAGTGGTTGAATTACAGATAGAGTTTTTTCTCTATATTATTCTATATTTCCCAAATGCCATATGCTGAGCTTATTTTTATAATCAGGAAAACAACTATTATAGTAACTGTCAATGTTTAGCATTTGCTACGAATTCTTTTTTTTTTTTTTTTTAAAAAAAAGGATCTTTCTGATAATACTTATCCAAAAAACTTCCTTTTCGCCAAATTGGTGATAGCATCCCCAAACCTCTGAGATCCCGACACTACAAACTGAGTGACACGTGCTTCATGGTGACCTGCACGCATTTGGACAGAGCCCTTCACTATCTCGGATGTGCAATTCCTCCTGCGCCCAGCAGGGGGCGCTCTGCCACCTTTTAAAAGGCGACATCTGACACCACCCCACCCCCTCCTCCACTTCTGGGTGTCTTCCAGCCCCAACAGGACAGACAACTTAATGCCCACACCCAACAGTACAAAATCGAGCATCTGGTAATGTTGATGGTTAAGAAGCCTAACCAGTCAATAAACATTTTAATCAAAGAATCCATTACACAGATTACAATTACCTAAACTACTCCAACCCCAGGGCGTTTTTATCAAAGCAATTTAATTTACATGCAAGTTTGACAAGGTCAATGGAAAAAAGCTCAGGAAATCTGGAAAAAGAAAAGATACAAATCATATTCAATCTAATTAAAATCACTCTCAATTTACCCGGACGGTTCACACGCTCACCCAAACCAACCAAAGAGTTCACAGCAAGGCCTCTACAGTGAAGCTAGCTTTGCTAACCGAATACTATATGTGCCTACCTATCTTAGACCTGTTTGGGTTTTTTTTTTTAATTGTACTTAGATATTAAAATGCACTCAAGCTGACCTCAATCATAGAGCATTAGGGGGAACCTGTGTACTCATTCACGTGGGGCATGGTGGGGCATGGCGGGGCATGACGGGGCATGGCGGGCCCGGTGAACACCAGCCCTGCGGTGGAAACAGCAAGCAGCTCCAGGCTCTCCGAGGCCAAGAGAACAGGGGAGGACCTCGTGCTGGCTGAAACCTGCCCTTCAGTCACCCAGGAGAAAAGCCACTCCTGCAGCACTCAAGGGGATACAAAAGATCACTAAATGATGTAAAAGACATTCCAATACCAACCAAACTGACCACCAAGGGCCACATCCCCAACAGAAACCAAAGGGCATTTTCAATGATACCACAGGGGTGACATTTTGTTTTCTGTTGCTCTGGAAGGCCAACCTGGGAGAGCAACAGAGAAAATGCAATATAAAAAAACACAGCAGGCTATCTCCTTGGGAACCTAAAAAGCAGCAAGAGCTCAGAAACACTGTCTGTGAAACTTAGTGAGCCGTACTCTTATGTACTAACTCAGGCATTAATGAGTTTCTAACAGAATATGAGCAAGGACTTCCCCCAGGTACATATATCGCATCACAAAGTAGAATAAATGTCACAGGAGGTCCTACTGGAGGGAAAGCTGAGGGTTTGGACACTATAACCTGAATTAGTTCATACTCAGTTTATCAGCTCAAACAATTATGTAATCCCAGGTTTAAAAAAAAAATCAGCGAAAGAAAAGAGAATACCTAAAAGCCTTGGCAAAATTTAGCTTACAAAATAACACAAAGCAAGGGAGATACAATTCTCTCCCCACTACTACCTGTAAAAAAACACCTTGCAAAAGTCATTTACATCGGCAGAAGCAGCTGTTTTCCCAGAGCTTGGCGTAATTCCAGCTCAGCCACCACCATGTGAGGGGCTGGAATAGATGTGCTGTGACTTGCCTCTCCCTGAGGAGCTGTAGCTGGAACCGATTAGCCAGCTTCATCAGCTCGGTCAGGAACACGTCATCTTCCCGGAACTCCAGCTCGTCCGTGTAGATCCAGCGGAGCATTGTCCGCGTCACCTCGGGGTCAGCGTCTGGGTAAGGAAAGACAGACACTGAAAACAAAGCACCAATGACACACTTAAGCCTGCTTGAGGATCCCTAAAACTTTAGACTAACAGTAAATTCTGATACCCTCAACTCAAATATCACGCAGCCATCAAAAATGGCAATTAAAAGCTGGTACAGCCACTTTGGAAAACAGTGTGGAGGTCCCTTAAAAATTGAGCTATCCTATGACCCAGCAATTGCACTACTGGGTATTTACCGCAAAGATACAGACGTAGTGAAAGAAGGGCCGTATGCACCCCAATGTTCATAGCAGCATTGTCCACAATAGCTAAATCGTGGAAGGAACCGAGATGCCCTTCAACAGATGACTGGATTAAGATGATGTGGTCCATATATAAGGGAATATTACTCAGCCATCAAAAAGAACGCTTACCCAACATTTGCAGAAACATGGATGGGACTGGAGGAGATAATGCTAAATGAAATAAGTCAAGCAAAGAAAGACAATTATCATATGGTTTCACTCATTTATGGAACATAAGAAATAGCAGGAAGATCAGTAGGAGAAGGAAGGGAAGAATGAAGGGGGGGTAAACAGAAGGGGGAATGAACCATGACAGACTATGGACTCTGGGAAACAAACTGAGGACTTCAGAGGGGAGGGGGGTGGGGGATTGGGATAGGCTGGTGATGGGTATTAAGGAGGGCATGTATTTGCATGGTGCCCTGGGTGTTATATGCAAGTAACGAATCATGGAACTTTACATCAAAAACTAGGGATGTACTGTATGGTGACAAACATAACATAATAAAAAATTATTATAAAAAAAGGCAATTAAGCATTAATCTAAAAAATTAAAGTTTTGCAAAGGGTGGTAAGTAAGAGAAGCAAACTACTAAAGATGTAGTCCCGGGGTGCCTGGGGGGCTCAGTCGGTTGAGTGTCCGACTCTCAACTTCAGCTCAGGTCACGATCTCAGTGTTATGAGATCGAGCCCCACGTTGGCGTGGAGCTGCTTATGATTCTCTCTCTCCCTCTCCCCCATCCCCTTCCCTAACCCTTCTCTCTTTAAAAAAAAAAAAAAAAAAAAAGGTGTAAATCAAATAAATTGGGGGAAAATACTTTGAATATGTGACAAAGAGTTTACATTCCAGTGAAAAGATCCTACAAATAAACATGAAAACAGGGACAACCAATGGGAAAATGAGCAACAGATATGAATGGTAATTCACAAAGATAACTGAAAATGTTCAGTAAACCTTACTGGTAGCTACAAACAAAAAACTAGAATACATTTTTTGTCTCTCAAAGATTCCTAAAAAGTACATAGCCTCTTACACACCAATTATACATGTAGATTATTACCCTAATAACTCAGCAAATACAGAGAAATATATACACTGCGATAGTCAAGACATTATTTTTAATAAAAAACTGGAACAAAATCTTAAGAGTCCAATACTGGTAAGCTAATAATTATAGTATATACTCACACTGGAAAATTTTTCATCAATTTAAATTATTTAGGTCTGAATAATCAACCTAAAAAGATATTCACTATATAGGTTTTTTAAAAAAAAAGGGCTAGAAATACATATATTACATGATCTCATTTTTTTGAGATCTGTGTGTGTGTGTGTATATATATATGTGTGTGTGTGTATGAGTATGCACACACATACACACACACAAACACAGAGCTTTGTGTCTGTCTCCCAACCAAATACTAACCAGGTCCAACCCTGTTAAGCTTCTAAGATCACACAAGACTCGGGACAGTCCGGGTGCTATGGCCATAAACAGAATGACTACTAGTCTTTTTTTTTTTTTTTTTAAAGTAATCTCTACACTCTCAACGTGGGGCTCAAACTCGTGACTCCAAGGCCAAGAGTCACATGCTCCACCAAAGCAGCCAGCCAGGTGCCCCTGTCTGTCTGTCTGTCTGCTGAGACACCGGAAGGGTATACACTAAAATATTAACCCTGGTAGAATCTATAACTAATTTTTCTTTGGGCTTATTTTTTATTTCCCTGACTTTTTTTTTTTAAGAGGAGGAGGGACAGAGGGAGAAGGAAAAAGAGAATTGGGAGAATTGGTAAGCAGGCTTCACAGAGCGTAGAGCCTGACGTGGGGCTTGATCCCAGCACTCCGAGATCATGACTTAAGCTGAAACTGAGAGAGTTGGACGCTTGACCAAATGAGTACCCAGGCACCCCTGATTCCGTTTTAAAATTTGGCTCGTTTCTTTTAATAACCCTCCCTCAATTATCCAAATCAATAAACCTGACAACTGACAAGCCAAAACCTAAATAATTTTCTTAAAAACCATGATCAGCAGGGATTTCCGGGGAGCCCTCAAAATTTCAAATGCAGTACAGTTCAAGTGATCTCCAAGCATCCCCACTCCTGCCTTGACTTTCCTTCATCTCCAAACTATACTGAACATAAATTCACTCTGAGACTGCAACTAAGCAGCCACAGGTACGAGGTGGGCAGAGAACACCGAGCCATGAGGAGGGCGTGTGCTCTCAGGCGAATCATGCAGCCTCCTGCTTCCGATCTACGCACACAAGTCGATAAGCCTGTAAACCAGAAGGAGACGCGAAGGAGTGGACTCTGAGAAGTGAAGCCAGTCGGCCTCCACGACCCGTGTGGCGTACCTGCAGCTAGAGGCAGCACCCCTCAGCAGCCCAGCGCACAAGGTGGCGAAGCCCTGTGACTGCAGGGATCACCCCAACTTCTGACTTCACAGTTGTCCAGTGTGCGCAGGGCCACACTTTGTAGAGAACTTGAGATTTTCTGTATGGCCAGGGCTTTCCAGTTGTTGTTTTGATTTGATTTTTAAAAAATGTTTTATAAGACATTTGGAAAGAATGGTAATAAACTTATCGGTAGGCAATTAGCCATTAAACGAAACATACTGAGGAAATTAATTTTGTAACTTAAATCCTATAGTTAACCTAAAAAACTGAGAAAAGTATTTTGAATATCTTACTATGACTCTGGTTTAACTCAATTGTCTTCAAGTTTCCAACTATTTTTTCCTCATTTACTTTACACAAAAGTTTCTGATTCATAAAATTAAAAAATCATGATAGACGGCATCTTTCATCAGTAAAAGCATGCTCTTTAGTCATTTTAAGGGTGCATCCTTAACTGTAACTTCTTGGAAATAAAAATAAACCCCAAACCATACTTCTAAATCATCCCTGTATCAAAAAGGAATAAAAGGACAGACGTTCTAGTTCTGCCACGGCAGGGTAACAACCCATCCTATTTTAACTGATTATAGCTAAAAACTCTAGACAGAACACCAAAAAACAAGCACCTGAAGATTCTAAAAAGTACACAAAAGTAGCTGAACTGCAGAGGGAGGAAAACTTGCAGAAGCAACGGTCCTGGATGAGTTGCCCCATGTCTTCCCTCTACGGCTTTACACTGAGCAGACCCCAGCCAGGGCCCCACACCGGTATGATGACCACACAGATACCTAACCCTAATAAAAACTCTGACTTTCTGGCCAGGCGAAGCAGGAAGAGGGGCCCGGGGGAGCGGAAGAGCAAGGGAGAGTTCGTCATGTTGTGTATGAACCTGCACAGGCCCAGGCTCTCCTCTGGCTGTTCCTGTATGGAAGAGTCCCAGCCCAGATTCAAGAACTGTTGTGATGTCTGAGCCACTACCCACGGGAGGGGAAACAGCTCTCAGTCTGAATATAAAGGGACCCAGTATTTCCCAGAGGACGATAAAGGACCCAGAGTCCACAGAACATAATCACAATGTCCAGGACACAATACAAAATCATTCGATAAAGGAAAAAATCAGGAAAATGTGGCCATTTCTCAAGGCAGAAGACAACATATTCTAACCCCAAGATGACCCAGATACTGAATTTATCAAAGACATGAAAGCACCTGGTGTACCTATGCTCTAGAAGGTAAAGGAAAACACATGTAAAATCTTAAAAATAGAAATTTTCAGCATATAAACTGAAAAAGGAACGGAAATCACAGTATGAAAAATACAATATATGTAACTAAAAACTCAATGGGCTCAACAGTAGAACGAAAATGGCAACAGAAAAAGTCAGCAAACTTGCAGACAGACCAACAGAAATTATCCAATCTGAAGAACAGAGAGAAAAATAAGATTGGGAGGGAAAAAAGAACTTCAAGGAGACTTGTGGGATAGAAACAAAGGTTTAGCATATGTGTCATTGGAGTCTCAAAAGAAGAGAAGAGGGGTGCTTGCGTGGCTCACTCAGTTAACTGTCTGCCTTTGGCTCAGGTCATGATCCCAGGGTCCTGGGACTGAGCTCTGAGTCAGGCTCCCTGCTCAGCAGGGGGGAGGGTGGTTTTGCTTCTCCCTCTCCCTCTGCACCTCCCCCATACTCATGCACGTTCTCCCTTTCTCTCAAATAAATAAAATCTTTTAAAAAAGGAGAGAATATGGGGCACCTGGGTGGCACAGCGGTTAGGCGTCTGCCTTCGGCTCAGGGCGTGATCCCGGCGTTGTGGGATCGAGCCCCACATCGGGCTCCTCCGCTATGAGCCTGCTTCTTCCTCTCCCACTCCCCCTGCTTGTGTTCCCTCTCTTGATGGTTGTCTCTATCTCTGTCCAATAAATAAATAAAATCTTTAAAAAAAAAAAAAAAGGAGAGAATAAAGAGATTAAGAAAGAAAACTCTATGAAGAAATGATGGTCAAGAACATTCCAGATTTGGTGACAGACATGACGTTTTGGATTTAAGATCAAGTAACTCCGAGCAAGAATAAAATCTATACCTAAGCGCCTAATAACCAAACTGCTACAAACTAAACATAAAGACAGTCTTGACCACTTTGCACCCACAAGAATGGCTACTATCAAAACAAACAGAAAATCACAAGTGTTGGTGAGGATGCAAAGAAACTGGAACCCTCGTACGAGCTGGTGGGAACGTAAAATGGTACAGTCCCTGTGGAAGACAGTAGGAGAGTTCCTCAAAAACCGAGAAACAGAATTATTATACGACCCAGCAATTCCACTTCTGGGTATGTATCTGAAACACTGAACGCAGGGTCTTGAACAGATACTTGCACAGCCATGTCCACAGCAGCATTCTTCACAACAGCCAAGAGGAGAAGCAACCCAAGTACCCACCAGTGGACGAATGGATGAACAGGATATGGCATATGCAAACAGCGGGATAGATTCAGCCTTAAAAAGGAAGGAAATTCTGAGCAACTGGGTGGTACCGTCCGCTGAATGTTTGACTCCTGATGTCGGCTCCACCCGTAACCTCAGGGTCCTGGGATCAAGCCCCGTGTCGGGCTCTGTGCTCAGCAGAGTCTGCTTGAGATTCTCTCTCTCCCTTGCCCCTACCCCCTCAAATAAATAAGTAAATCTTAAAAATAAAAAAAATAATAAAAGGAAGGAAATTCTGACACTTGCCACAACACGGATGAACCCTGAGGATGTTGTGTGAAGTAAGCCAAACACAAAAAGGCAAATTCTGTATGATTCCACTGATATGAGGTAATTAAAGCTGTCAAATTCACAGAAACAGAAAGCAGAACGGTACTTGTCAGGAGCTAGACACGGGGAGAAACGGGGAGTTGTTTAATGGGTATGGAGTTTCAGTTTTGCAAAATTAAAAACTTCTGGAGACTAGTTCACAGCAGAGTGAATACAACTGACGTTAGTAAACAACTGAAAATGTTTAAGATGGTAAATTTGATGTTAGATATATTTTACTATGATTAAAAATTAAAAGATAAAATAAGAAGTCTTAAAAGCAACCAGAGAAAACTGACCAGAAGGCAGAAGATTCCCATGACTGCATATTTCTCAGCAGAAACCACAGAGGCCAGAACAACGTGGAGCAACATTTTCAAAGTTCCTTAAAAAAGAGAGCTGTCAACTCAAGTGTCTACATCCAGGGGAACAGCCCTTAGACATGAAGGCAAAATAAAGACACCCTCAGAAGAGAGAACAGAATCTGTCACTAACAGACTTGGTCTGTAGGAAATGTTAATGAAGTTCTCCAGGACAAAGGAAACATGGATCTTGACAAAGAAAAAAGAAAAGAACTGGAAACATCTGAGTAAATATAAATAAATGACTTTAATCCTGTTAAGCTTGCTGAAGCATGAACAACTGAGGAGAGTGGGATTTTGCAGGCGTGTACATGGAACACGTGTGACAGCTGTACCACAGAGACCCGTGGCAGAGGTGTGAAGAGACCTGTACGCCTGCGCAGGTTTCACATTTCACATGATGTAGCACAGACAGAACACAGACCACAGACAGACTATGAGTACTCTGTAAGTGAGGGGCACAGACACTGTAACCCCTGCAGCAGTTCTCAACCAGGGCCCATTCTGCCAAGGGACCCCTCACAACGCCCAGTAATATTTCTGTTGTCAGAACTGGAGGAGTGCTACTGGTATCTCGTGCGTGGATACCCTGCAATGCACAGGACGGCTCCCAAAATTTCAACAATGCTGAACTTGAGGACCTTTGCCCTAATCACTAAACAATAAATAAAGAGAGGTAGTCAAGAAATCAGTAAATCTAGGGGCGCCTGGGTAGCGCAGTCGTTAAGCGTCTGCCTTCCGCTCAGGGTGTGATCCCGGCGTTCCGAGATCGAGTCCCACATCGGGCTCCTCCGCTGGGAACATCTGGGAACTAAACATCTGGGAACTAAACAACATACTTCCAAATAATTCACGGGTCAAAAAAATCACAAAGAAGATTAGCACATACCCTGACCTAAATGACAATATAGCAGAACCTGCAAGCTGCAGCTGCAGCAGTGCTCAGAGGGAAACGTGCGACTTTAAATCCTTGTATTAAGGCAGAAGATCATAAATAAATAATCTGGGACACCTGGGTGGCTCAGTTGGTGAAGCGTCTGCCTGCAGCTCAGGTCACGATCCCAGAGTCCTGGGATTGAGCCCCACATCGGGCTGAGCAGGGAGCCTGCTTCTTCCACTGCCCCTCCCCCTGTTGTGCTCTCTCTGACAAATAAATAAATAAAATCTTAAATAAATAAACAAACAAATAAATAAATCAGAGAAAACTGTAAAGTCCACAACTTAGATGACAATACACAGTGACCACATGGCATTTAGACCAGGAATGCAAAGCTAGTTTAACATTGGAAAAATCAATGTAATTCGCTATATTAACAGCATAAAGGAGAAAAACTTAAGGGTCATTTCAGTAGATACAAAGAAAAAAAAGTGACAAAATGCAAAACCACGTCCTAGAACATCTCAAAACACTAGGAATCCTCACACTGATAAAGCACATCGATGAAAGCCCTACAATCAACAGGTACATGGAGTGATGAAAGACCTCACTGCTTCCCTCCGAGATCAGGGACAAGGCAGGAATGCTTGCTTCAGACAAGGAACTTGTATCCACATTATGTACAGAATACTTACAATTCAAAACTGAGGAGACAACCCAATTTTTAAAAGGGCAAAAGATGTGAACCCACACTTCCCAAAAGACGACACAGCAATGACCCATAACACGAGACAAGGCTCCACATCCCTGGTCCTCAGAGCCGCGGTGCGCTCCATACCCTCCGTCTGGTGAACACTGCAAACAAAGACCTCCTGCCTACGGGGTCGGTAAGGACCGGGAGCCACGGGAGCGCCCCGGCTCGCTGCTCAGGGGTGTGCATGCTACCTCCACCCCATCCATTCCAGGAGGTCCCCAACACTGAACTCAGCCACCCCTAAGTATTTACCCAAGAGAAACACAAACACGTACAATCGAGCATACGAACTTGATTTGTACCAACTGCACGCCGCGGTACATGCACACGCGGGACCCTACTCAGCAGTGACGAGGGATGCGCAGTGGAAACCACAGCATCAGAGACTCTGGACGGATCTCAATCTGTGTGCTGAGTGAATGAAGATGCGCAAAAGGCATTCACTACACTGTCTGTTTTCACACAAGCGGAGAAGTGCAAGCTGACCTACAAGGGGAAGCCCATCGGTGCTTGCCAGGGGATGTGGACGAGAGAGATGGATTAAAACGACAGGGGAGGAAATTTTAGTGAGGTGACAGTGTTTGTCATTCCATGTGGTGATGGTTTCACAATTATGTCAAAAGTGACCAAACTGTCCACTTTTAATTTCTCTTCCTTTGCATCTCAATGAAGTTGGAAACAAAAGAAACCAAAAGTGAGAGGCCACACGACACGATGGTGAATGGTGTCGATTCTACAGCCGAACGGGCTGGGTTCCAATCCCAGCTCGCATACGTCCTCCTGGGTGACGAGGGTGAGTTCCTCCACATGACTGTGCCTCACAGTTTCCTCATCTATGAAATGGGAGCCAACAGCCATACTCGTCTCAAAATGCCCTTCTAAAGACGAGTGAGTGAATACAGGTGGAGCACGCATATAGTCATGACTACACTGAACTGCTGTTATTACTAGCATTAAAAGACTATTTTAAACAAAAACACAAAGCTAACATAGCCAATGATTAGAAAAACACAAGAGCAACACCAGTATTGAGTGAGGGATATCACCACAGATACAACAGATTTTCTAAGGCTCCCGGAGACTCTCTGGCAAGGGGTCTGGGCCGTCAGCAGGAGCCCGCAAGGCTGCTTGACGTCCTCGGGCCCAGCAGCTAGCTGCTCCCAGAGAGAGACCAAGGAGGAAGTCACAAGGCCGTCCACAAACCTGCCTCTGAAGGGACTTGTCACGTTTGTCAGAGAGTGAGAGAGCAAGGAGAGCACAAGCAGGGGGAGGGCAGGCAGAGGGAGAAGCAGGCTCCCCACTGAGCAGGGAGCCCGATGCGGGACTCAATCCCAGGACCCTGGGATCATGACCTGAGCTGAAGGCAGATGCTTCACCGACCAAGCCACCCAGGCGCCCCCCTTTGTCACCTCTACCACCATGTGTCACACAGAGCTCAGTCAGCCTATACTGTGAGACAGGAAGTTAGGGCCCCACCTCGGAAGGGAGGAGTATCAAATAACTGATGGACATACCTTAACGCTACCACGGCTATCGTCCAGAGGAGCACAGCACGATCTAACACGGAAACGGAGCCACCTGGAGCTAGCAGTTCACATGGTATCCAACAGAGGTCAAGTACTCTTGTGTTTCTCTTAACACAACACCACGTGGACACTCGGGCCGCGTGCTCCTCCCCGTGCTCTCCGGGCACAGGGCGGCCTCCAGGGGGTGCCTCAGGACACTGCCTTCCCAACCAGACAAAACAGGAGGGAGGAGGATGCCCTCTGGGTTTTGGAAGGGCTTGACAGGACCCAGGACACGTTCCAGGACAGCCAAGCGACTCACCACACACAGTGACACCAGGGAAGCATGAGACGCCTGCTGGAGAAAGCACACCAGAAACTCGATCCTGCGAGCACCCAGTCTAACGCGGGGAGCCACTCAGAGGGTGAGCCGCGGCTGTCACATGCTCCAGAGAGGCGACCAACAGTCACTCTGCCTGAAGCGAACAGCTGTACTTCACAAAGCAGCTCTCCCACAGGCCTGAGACACTGGGCTGGGCTAGCACTTACGTTCTCTCTCTTCCCAGTCCATCACTCCGCATCTTAACAGACCTGTCTTTGCAGTTCAAATAAAGAGATAAAAAGCAAATCTGTATCTCTTTCATCTTTGTTTTGCACTAATTTCAGACTTAGAGAAAAGTTACAGCATTCCCAGCTACCCCTTAGCCATCGTCCCCTTACAGTAACATCTTACACAACCACAGGACAATAATCAAAACCAGGTAATTAGGACTGATACAATACTGTCCTCTAACTACAGACCTTTGCAAATTTTGCCCATTTTCCCATTAATGTCCTTTTATGGTCCGGAATCCACACTGCATTGCATTGTCCCCTTGACCTCTAACCTGTAACAGAATCTTACCGTCTTTCACGACCCTAACAAACTTGAGTGACACTGGCCAGTTATGCTGTGGAATGTTCCTCCATTTGGATTTGTCTGACACTTTCTCACAATTAGACCTGTGCATCAGACCAGACACAACACACTGTACTCTCTGGAACAATGTTCGGATTAAGAAAACTCTCATCTATCCAAACACGTTTTAAATACTTGGCATTTAATGCCCTAGTGTATCTTCACCAACACAGGCTAAGATTTTTTCAATGATTAACACAATTAAGTTGTGCTTATTTTGAGTTTTAAGAAATACCAGTTACATAAGAACTTTGAAAGAAAATGTGGAACTCAGAAAATCGATCTAAGAATGTAAGTTCCATGCAAACAGGAATTTAATTTTGTTCCCTCCTGTGTTGTGTCCTTAACGCCTTGAAAAGTGTCTGCCATCTGTGAGATGGATGGAATAATTGTGAAGAAACAAAACACCAATAAATTCATTAAATGATTTTATCAACTCCATTGGTGTGGAAAAGTTCAACCATTTAAAACATCACTTCTGTGCTATTTATACGCTTGTTTACAAGAGGTTATTTCCAATCTCCCTCAAACTGCTGGCCAGCCATGCAGGGTTAGTGCGTATCACATAACACACATACACACACACACACACACACAGCTTCTGACGCAGGGTTAGTGCATATCACATAACACACACACACACACACACACACACACACACACACACACACACACGGCTTCTGAGGCACCCCCAGCTGCTACAACCCAAGCTGGGCAACCACACCCACACCCCCCTAGGCAATGCAGCAGGACTGCCGGGCAAAACACACGGTGGGACGGGAACAGGTCCACCTCTCCCTCCACCCCTTGAACTCGCCCCCATGACAAATATCATGACCAACTGTATGAAGTAACAACGCCAGAGGCTCCACTGCCAGCTGCCCTCAGAGGTGTCTCATCTACCAAAGCCACAGAACGTCTGCTCTGCTGTGCATCACTTCTGAAAGTTAACTGCACAGCCGGGATCAAACCATGCTTAGTATTTACAACAGGAAGGAGTCCAAGGACATTTAAAGGCATAAACGCTATGCTTTCCTAAACGAAACATTTTCTAATCTCCTGATTAACAGTGATGCAGTCTTGTGGTTAGTCGCTGAGTTAAAGCTGCTCTTAAATGTTATGATGTAATAAAAAAGTAAAAGCACAATTTTCATGTTTGAATTAGGCTTCTGATACCTTAACGCAAGTCTCTATGTTCTTACCTAGTTTTGTTTGTTCTCCATTCTTACTCATTTTGATTGCATTCAATATTTCACAATTACACATAAAAATACGGTAAGTATCTATGCTGTCTGAATTACCCATGGCAGAATCGATCTGACAAAGTCGGACGATGAGGTTAGAAGACAGACTATTGTACATGGGGCGCCTGGGTGGTGCAGTCGTTAAGCGTCTGCCTTCGGCTCAGGGTGTGATCCCGGCATTATGGGATCGAGCCCCACGTCAGGCTCCTCCGCTATGAGCCTGCTTCTCCCTCTCCCACTCCCCCTGCTTGTGTTCCCTCTCTCGCTGGCTGTCTCTATCTCTGTCGAATGAATAAATAAATAAATAAACAAATAAATAAATAAATAAATAAATAGAAGAAGAAGAAGAAAGACTATTGTACGGTTCAGCTGTCTGCTTTCTAAACTGTCAGAGCCATTTACAATATAACTGGCCGTGTGCAACAGTGCCAATTTCATGAGCCTCAGGCTACTGGGATCATCAATTTTTGATAATGTTAATAGATAACAAAAGATGATAACTTATTTTGAACTTTTTTCTTGTTAGATTATTTCCCATATCTTACAATGTCTTCTAGTCTTTGTAAACTATCTGGTCACGTAATTAAACTGAGATTATATCATGCCTCTTGTGAATGGACTTTACAAGTTATCCACAGTTCTGTTATATATGGCCTCAAAGAAAATCTCTGCTCAGAGCTTTCCGTCGTACAGCACTGCAGACTGCTTCCCAAGCAGATATGTTGTCACGGGCATGGACACATACACGCACGTGTATCCATGCATAGGTATTTGTGTGTTTGCAACTCTGAATTATGGGTTGCAGGTTAAACCCTAGAAATGATCCTAAAGAGACAGAGTTCACTCACAGTGGAGAAGCATTAGCCATCTGCTCCCTTACACCCTTGAGATAAATGCCCACTTAACCTTTGCCACGCCGCTCAGGTGTCCGCCCACGCTGGTCTTCTGTACCTCAGACATAAAGCAACTGTAATACTGTGTGCACAGCCCTGGCCTGAAATGACCCGTTATTACTCCATTTCTATATGGTGAGGACTTTGTTATAATCATTTCAGTGTTACCAGCACGGCACATGGAAAACAGCACCCTTCTAAACTGGCAAACCTTTTGAAGACAGACATAATTCAGCAGCATTTTCACACAGCCGATCACTTCTGCAAGTAATTCATACCCTACTGCCTGGGAATCTCCTTACTATGTGTTATAATTCGCACGACTATTAATAAAGGAATTAAATTTAAAATTTGATTTTTTAAAAAAACAGGTAAGTACTAAATGAAAATGCAATTCTGAAGTAAACTTTGGGAAATGATTTTTGTTAAGTCTACTTACCACCACATTTACCCCAATTCTATACAACATAACATGGCATAAAACAATTAAGTCATACATGAAACAGCTCGATGCACCTGCTCAGATTCTGCACCCTGATGGTCACCCTTCACTGTCAGAGAAAGACGACTCCTATTTCCTGCAGTAACCCTTACTTCTGAGTGCAGTCCTGCAGATCAGGAAAAGCACTCTGGCAACAACGATTAAATTTGAAGCAACTGAACACGAAGACTTTGTCTAGAAGCAGAAGAAACACTTCTCTCTACATATGCTCCTGTATTTATAATATATGAAAAGAGTTTCTGGACAGATATTTATATTTTATAAATTTTAAGAATGTTGTAGATATCCAAACATGCACGATTTACTAGTCAGATATTAAACAGCAGTGTTTGTGTTCAACCCACTGACTCACTATTTAACTAGTTCAGGGTCACCATCAACTGATAAGAAAACTTTTCTACTTTCATTAAACCACCAATGCTTCACACGTAACCTTCTGCCAAGAGTTCTTGTGCCGGCAGGCATATGCCCCACCAGGTCAGAGGCTCACCTGACAGGTCCAGCTCGTCGGTGGAAGACAAGGTGGCCAGACTCCAGCTGTCACTGCGGGCTGCCAGCACAAACTTGTGTGCATTCATGTGCTTGCCCCCAACCTTTATCTTCAGGTCACTAGTGAAGAAAAACATCCACAGATAGAAAATTGTCATCATAATTAGTATAGCTGGGATTCCCACATGATAAATATATGGGTACTGACTGATCAACATACACCTGCAAAGGAAAAAATCACAGCAGAGTTATCCTCTGTGCCAGCGCTGAATTCCAGTGGGCCACGTGTATAATATATGTGGCTAGACATGTTTGTATTTCTACCTTTGAGCCTCAGTTCACATGGGATGTTCTGCCTTTCTCTAACAGGATTCTTTTTTTTTTTTTTAAGATTTTTTATTTATTTATTTGACATAGAGAGACAGGCAGCGAGAGAGGGAACACAAGCAGGGGGAGTGGGAGAGGAAGAAGCAGGCTCACAGTGGAGGAGCCTGACGTGGGGCTCGATCCCAGGACTCCGGGATCACGCCTTGAGCCGAAGGCAGACGCTTAACGACTGCACCACCCAGGCGCCACCCCAACAGGATTCTTAAGGTGGTGAACCTACCAGTTAAATAGGATGATTGATATTCACACAAAATGTTGAAGAGGTTTCATGCAGAATAAATCAAGATAAATCCTCAGGAAGAGAAAGAAAACGTGAAGACTGTGACACTGGCTCTGGGGCCACAGAGCCAAACGTTGTACCGTACTGACGGTCAAGCAAGGGGACGCAGAGAAGCTACAAACGGGCTTTGACAAGGCAGTCAAGGACATGAAACCGGTGTCTAGATTCCTGTTCTCGACAGAAACATTCAGACCTATTACTGGACATACTTTACTCAACCATTTATAAAGAAATGGGGTAGGAGAAATCTTTTTTTCCAACATGTTTCTGTATTTATGACAAACCATTATTGTGAAAAGAACCTTCCAAATAGTTATTTATGTTTGACTCTGAAATGTCAAATGCTGAGGGTGGACAGCGTCTAGGCATTTAACAAAAACCTAAGGATGACCCACTGGGCTGACACAAGCATGTGCCATATGGCCTTGTCAGCAGCAATAACGCAAAGTCACTACTGATCATCCTTCTGTGTATTTGCAAGTTCTTTTATTTTCATACTCCCCTTCAAAACGTGTTAGGTTGGAAACCTTTACAAGCTAAATACACAAAAGTCACTACAATAAAAAGATCTATGACGTGAATTAACGCATCCACTTAAAAGGAGACCCTAGCAGAGTGCTCTTTCTACATAATGCTTGACACAGACGCAGTTCATCCCACAGACACACCGTGCAGAACGTAAGCATGTCAGCAATTCTGGCTCCACTGAAGACCAAGCTGCAACTAATCGCACTAGACCAGAAGAGCAACAGGACACTCAGTATTTCAAGTTCCTACAAACTACTGGTAACACAGTAGGACACACTAATCAGTCAATAAAAGACAATTATTTTATTTAAAATAGAACAAATCACATCCTTTGATAAAATTTCTAAAATTCAGTGAAAACAGGAAGCTGTTTATAAAACACAAATAATTTTTAAACTCTGAATTTATGTATAAAGTATTAAAATGTAATAACTTAAATGAAGACTCATTGTTTCCTGTTTCAGCCACTGACTGACTTCTAGCCGCAAAATTATAAAAATGAATGTTTCTACATACTCATGAGCGTCAGGCCGAACTGTTTTCTCTTTTGTAGTCTAACGTACCAAAGGGAAATACAGACAAGGACTTCGTTAATAATTTCTAATAACAACAATTTCTACAAAGAGAATTCAGAAATGGAAGACTGGGTATGTTTCTGAGAACTCTATGCAGAAACAATCAGGAGGCTGGTAATTTTCTTTTAATTTTCGTTCTAGGGGCACCTGGGCGGCTCACTTGGTGAAGCGTCTGCCTCTGGCTCAGGTCACAATCCCAGGTCCTGGGAAGGAGCCCCATAGAATGCCCTGCTGGGCTCCCTGCTGGGTGCACACTCTGCTTGTCCCTCTATCTCTGTCCCTCCTCTCACTCACGCGTGTGTGTGCGCGCACGCGCAAAATGGTGATTTTCATTAAAGCATGGGGACAGCACCTGTGGGGACAAAGAGCTGCTGCCATAATAGAAATCTTTAAAATGTTCATTCCAGTCAAAGAGCATTTCCTTGTAAACTACGCATACTAGGATGTTGTTACAGAAATAAAGAGCTTCTTACCAGAGTTCCTCACACACTTTAACAGGAAAAACTGTGAGCTTGCTTGCTAGAAGAACGATGTATTACCATCACTTTTAACTATCTTTAAGGACAAAAGCGTTCTCCTGAACTTAAGTAAAATTAAAGGGACCAATTTCTTCCACATTTCTCAATTTAAAAACCTCTGAACACCGACTCCTTAATTACTCTAGAGACGCACATACAAATACTATTTAAATTCTTCAACAAAATGCATGTCACACGACAAAGTTTTGTGGGGTTTTTTCTTATTTCGGTAAAGGACCATCTGCTTCAGACACTGATTTTCCAACTTCAGGTACTCCGTCTCAAAAGCTCAAGTCCTCTCCGAAAGCCCTGTTCCCCATCTCACCTGGGTGAGGGACAGGCGTTAGAAGCTCAGGAGAAGCCCACTGGAGGTATGGGACCTGTACTGCAGCGACCTGGCTCATGTCCACGGTCTCCCAGAGAGGCCGCGGTATAACGGATGCATGCAATGGAGAAGGAACAGAGAAAGTGAACGATGGGCGTTCTAAGGGAGAAGAGCCTTGGAGTTGGGGGAGATGAGCCCAAACAGACAGATCAGGTTTCCCCACACCAGGGGAAACAGTATTCACTTGTCCATCGAAAAAAGAGGAAAAGAAAAGAGACAACAAACTATATTTTACAAGTAGCTACATCTGCTCAATTTAAAAGGCTGTCCTTTACTCAGAGTATATACTTCCTATGTTTTGGGTATTAAATTTTTCTTTCTTTTACAAATGATTAAGTTGGAAAACAGCAGTTCTAGATTTTGATCTATTTTATTTTTTTAAGATTTTATTTATTTATGAAAGAGCGAGAAAGAGCGCATGCGAGCAAGAGAGGGAGAGAGCATGAGCAGGGGGGTAGGAGCAGACAGAGAAGCAGACTCCCCCCTGCGCAGGGAGGCTGACGCGGGACTCGATCCCAGGACCCTAGGATCAGGAACTGAGCCGAAGGCAGACGCTACACCGACTGAGCCCCCAGGTGCCCCTGGATTTTCATCTATTTTAAATGCCATGATTTATTTTGGAATTTTACTAAGTCTTAGCTGGCCTGATCACCCATCTCGTCAGCAGCCAAACTCTCCCTTGTATGCACATTCCCGCCCATGTCTCTTCTCCACACCCACGGCCACCATCCCGATTCAGTCCTCCTTCATCTCTGGTCTGCACCATGCACAACATGCCAGCCACTCCACTGCTCTCTTCTCTGCACAGTGCTGCCTACATGATGCTACAAGGACATCTTCTTGAAACATCACTTTGACAGTGACAGTCCAACAGCTCAAAACACTGTTCCACAATGCCTAGAGGATCAAGCCCAAATTTCCTACCTCGGACCCCCAGTGCAAACCACCTTACCTTTCCCACCTCTTCCGGCGCCCCTACATGGACACGTGCCCCACGACGGTCCCTCCCTTCCTCTGAACCCTCTGCATGGTGCCGCATTTCAGCCGTTCTCAGCCTCCCCTACTGGTAACATTGCTGTCTTTATCCACTGAATCCTGCCCAGCCTCTAACATTGACCTCAAAACTCACTTAATAACAACAGCTACTTCTTTGATTATCCCAAGAGAAAGGGGCCTTTCCCTCCAAATCCCCGGACATGTAAGCTAATTCCTGTCTACATCAGCAATGCTATCACCATGACTCCCACACTCTGTGCTGAAAATAAGCAGGAAATAAAAAACAAAATCTTGCCCCAAAGAGCTTACGTTGCCGGGACAAAAGGTCTGCTAGTATCCTGGTTGGAGAGAAATAAACTTGGGAAGAAAGTAAGAGAGGAGAAGTTACAGTGGGACCTGGGAACCCATCAAAGGGGTCCTACGTCCAGGGGCTCACCTATACTGCTCCTGCTCGTAGAGGTCGGCCACGATGGTCAGCAGGCGGCTGATGAAGGACTCACTGCTGCTCTCCTTGTTCGCTTGCGCGGCCAGAAGAGTACATCTCTTCTCGGTCTCTGCCAATTTCCTCTGCAGCTTGACATACTCCTGTCGGAGAAGCAGCAAGTGCTTCTCCAACTTGGCCACCTCCTCTGCGAGGGAAACAAAGAATCAAGTTTACCACGGCAGGTGTGAAGCAGGCGGCGTTCACTGATCCCTCACCCCTCAGACAGGATTACTAGGAAAATTACTGTTTCTTAGTGATACTCCCTCAGGACCCATAATGGCTTTGTTAGTGGGTGCCACTGCATCACTGGGCCAGAAAGACCCTCATGGTCCAGGGATTTCTCTTCTCAGTTTCTCTAAAGATCAGCAGTCAATAAATGACCAGGAACATACACACACATGCCCTGGTACGTGCCCTGCAAATCCTTTATCATAAAGCCAGGAGTCTCAAGGAAAGATGATCAAAATCACCTAGGACTTCTTATTCGAAACACTAGTAGTGAAAACTGATCCTGTGTCCCGTGTGAACTCTCTCAGGCAGATTCAGAACAACCCCATGAGGTCGGCACAATCACTGGCCACACTGCACAGGTAAGGATGCCGGGGCAGAGAGAGACGAAGAATTTGCCCGAGGTCCTGCAGCTGGCGAGAGGTGGGGCTGGGATAAGAGCCCAGGCATTCTCACGCCAGGGCCTGTGGTCTGTGACCCACTCATCCACACCACCTGACCTGCCTCCTTCAGCAAAGCAGCAGGACAGTCAATAATGGTTCAAACGAAAGCAAGTCACATCCACAGGCATGCTGAGGCGGATCAAAGAGGTTGCTTCTTAAACTGAACAAACATTTACCGAGCGTCTACTAGGTCCCAGACACTCACAATGGTAAGCAAGTTCAGATGTGTCTTTCCTCAGAGCTTTCAGCTTGCTGGGGAGAGCCAAGTTTGATGACCACAGTAACAATGCTAGCAATTCAACGCAGAACTACAACCCTAGCAGCCCTAGAAGGAAAGAACATAGGTGTGAGAGCCTATGATAACCTAACTTCAGACGCCAGGGAAGACTTCCCCGAGGAGCACCTGGTCAAGAAGTCTCCCTTCTCCGTTACCTGGGCTCTATCTAGAGCCTTGCTGGGGTTCACGGCACCATGCTTATCAGTACGTCTACAGATCACGGTTAGAGACCTGGATCTCTAACCACGGTGCTGCTCCCGCCCTCTGGGCCTTGGCCCCTTCCCCCATCTACCCCTCACCAGACACTGCAAATCCTGACACTGCCCTCAAGCCCACCTCCCACACAACCCGCCTCACTCTCAGTTCTTGAGGAAACTGAGCTACTGCCAACAACTCTGGCCACACCAGCAATTCCTCCCACCCACCCGGTGCTTCCTCAGGGCAAGTATCTCCCTCCACCTGGGCTCCAAACCCATCACTCTGCTCAGGTCCTCCGCTTTAGCATCAGCCTCCCTTCTCAGCGACTTCTCTCGCAACTGGGTCCTTCTCCTCAGCACAAGACTCTAGTAACACAAAACCATCCTTCCACAGCACATCTGACCACCTTTGCCCTCCCATCTCTAGCTACCATACACCACTTCCTCACCCCTACGCCCCCGTCATTCCCTCTTCTGTCCCCACCATTCCCTTGAAACTCCTTTCAACAATGACCTATTGCCAAATCCAATAGACACTGGCTGTGGTTCTCCTCCTGGACCTACCACACAGCATATGACAATTTTTCCCCTTCTTTCAGCAACCATGATGCCACCCTCTTTCCAATTCTCCGTCTTTCCCATGCTTCTCTGCATCCCACCCACCACTGACCACTGAGGCTCCTCATGGCTCTACCCCTGGCCCTCTTCTCAGCTGTATGTGCTCCCAGGGCAGTTCTACCAGGTCCGGCTCTGCAGCTGATGCCACGATGTAAGCGCCGATGATCCACGGACCCATCTCTGTCGTCCACATTTCTTTTCTTAGCTTCATCTATCCACCTGCCTGAAAGACTGCTCTCCAGTGGCCCGCCCACAGGAAGCTCAAGTTCACGATGCCTAGGACAAAACTCTAAGCAAATTTTCTCTGCCTTTGTATGGTCCCCATACTAAGTGACGCCACTGTCTAGCCCAGTTATGCGAAGGGAAAACGTGGGCGTAATCTTAAATGTCTCCCTCTCACTCACATGGCCCCAACCCTATACAAATCAGCTTTCCCACTTAAACATCTCTGGGAATCCTTCTGTCTTCTGTATCCCCATATCCACTATGACTTAATTCAGGCCCTCACTCACCATGTCTGATCTCCAACGTGAAAGAATTCACATCCACATCTCTACCACAGACCTACCACAGGGTCTGACATACAAAGGTTCACTAAATATTTGATCAATTCAGTTGAACGAGTACAATCCAGTTTTATCAAAGAGGATTCCTTTCCTCTCCTCATCTTCACCCCCCCACTGGCTGTCCAATAGCTAATTCTTTATAAACACGGAAACAATCAAAAACTGGTTCAAAACACAAGAATGGTTAAAGAGACTAAGTGTGGTACTTGACTGTGAAGTTATTGTGCAACAAATGTTTTCTAAGAAATATGTAATGCTCTATATGTATTCAAAGACAATATATTAACAGAAAAAGACAGGCAGTGAAACTAAATATATTTTATAATTCCAATTTTATTATAAATATTCATGTGTGTGAGAAGTAAAAAGACAAATACCACAAAATATTAGCAGATCTCATGGGGGGGGGATTACTGCCCTTCTCTGCACATTTCAGGTATTCTATAACAAATGTGTTCTGCTTTCATAATTAGAAAAAAATATTTTAAGAGAAATCTGTACAAATACTAGTAGACCGTTTTCTTCATGCATTTAGTAGGAAACATTTCCCTCTCTTCCAGAGGATCCATGTTACAGAAATGCTTGCAGTCCCAAGGCTGGTACGAGTCTCAGGGGTAAGTGAGGGCTCCTGGGGAAACAAAGCAGAAGGCACCGGCCAGGTGGGGTGTGCTTCTAGCTGAGAAACTGATCACCGCGCTCATGAGCTACGTCTCAGAGGGCGATTCCCAGAGTACTTCTCCCCAAAACACTGCAATTACCGGGCCTACATGTACTTAAACAAAATATTGCTTTCAAAACCCCTGACTAAAGCGAACAGTACTGACAATAATCCTACCACGATATTCAAAAAAATACCAGCACGTAGCATTCACAGGTACACAAAAGCCCTTAAGTAGGACTCAGTCTTATGCTTTTACTCTTGTGTGACAGACCCACAGGGGTCACTGGTTTTGAAGAGTTCTTCACAGTGACTTCGACTAAAAAGCCAAGAATTGTCATTACCGACCTCAAAGGGAGAAGTTTTTAGCACAGAGCCTTAAGTTAATAAATTTTGTGTAAGGTATGAAATTTACACTTTTTTTTTCTGCAGAGAAAGAAATAGGAAGAAAAACTAGCACTGAATTTCCAGATGCAGTAACAGAAAGTGTAGAAGGACGTATGATCAACAGTCGTTATCAAATTCTGTTCAGAAACTGTTACCACTGTAGCAACATGAATCCACAGTGTCAGGAGTCACGACAGTGTTACCTTCGGAGGAACGGCAGGAGGGTAGCAACTGCGAGGGAACGCGAGGGCCTCTGGGTGCCGCTAACATCCTGGTCTGTTCAACACGGTAGTTAATGCATATTTCACTTTGATCATTCACTGAGTTCTACACTTATTATGATCTGTTATTTTCTGCATGTATCTTATGCTCCAATTAAAAGGTTAAAAACAAACTGACAGAAACTTATAGTGGGTTTTGGAGTCAACCTGACAGGAGTCCAAATCGTTTTAGTAAGTAGCCATGGGCCCGTAGGCAAGTTCACCTCCCTGAGCTGCAGTTTATCTGTAAAATGGGGGTCGAGGGGCTGCTTCCCGGTGCTCCTGCAGAACTAAATGACAACGGTACTGGACTCCCGTGAGCACTCAAGACTGTCAGCATTTCCTCCACGTGCCCACATTCCACAGTGACACAACTACCGGATAAACAGCTTAAAGTATTATAACATTAAGTTTACACAACATTGTTTTTGAGTCATGAAAATCAGAATGGGATTCAAATGTTTTATTGACCTACGAACTAAAACTGATCAATGAAAGTAATGGCAAATCAACAGGACATTAGAAGCAGTGTGAAGTGACAAAAGTCCAAACAGAGGAGCAAATACTGAGAAATGTGGAATGAGCCACGTTAAATACTGCATCGCCTCAGACAGCAATGCGTCTGCACTGACAATCCCCACAACAAACAGCAGAGCCGAACACACTTTAAAAAGCATCACTATGGGGCGCCTGGGTGGCTCAGTCGTTTAAGCGTCTGCCTTCGGCTCAGGGCGTGATCCCGGCGGCGTTCCAGGATCGAGTCCCACATCGGGCTCCTCCGCTGGGAGCCTGCTTCTTCCTCTCCCACTCCCCCTGCTTGTGTTCCCTCTCTCGCTGGCTGTCTGTCAAATAAATAAAATCTTAAAAAAAAAAAAAAAGAAAAGCATCACTATTACTCACGTGGGGAGGTGCAAATTAGGGTGTACTTTAAAAAAACTCTCAGACAGGCAACCCCTAACACACTACAGTAAGAAGTCGGAGTCTGCCACTAATCCGCCTAGACACGGGCAGTATAAGCAATGTCATGTAGAGGTGACCAGACAGAGAGGAAGGTGGTCTGGGGAGCAGGACTGAGGGCTGGTAAAATTTATGTTTTGCTATAAGCCTTTTAGTATTTGAATTTTAATTCTGTGTGCACTTATAAAGCAAATGTATGGTTTTATACACACTTTAAAGATTATGGAGAACAACCGGAATTAATTTTCTAATACCCAGTATAAGGGTTTTCAGAGATCACAAAAGTTTCTGATGGGAAAGAACCTAAAGACCGTCTCTTTTAGCTCAACTCCCACATGAGGCCTCTGAGGAGCAGAAAGCGGCCAAATCCATGACTGGGAGTCCACCTACCTCTTTCCTCTCAGGCTCTGCAAGATGACATTATCCCCAGCCTGACTGCATACCACTCACTCAGGCTGTGTGAACCAGACGGAGCTTGAAATGTTCAGGAGATCTGGGGTGGGGCTGGGGAAGGTGTACTTCGAAAACAGCCCCAGGTACGGGAATGACTGCCCAGGAGAAAGGGGTCAGCACCCAGCACATTCCTCCCCAGGTCACGCGCAGGGAGACTGCTCTGGGAATACTACTATTAAGAGAGAAGACCCACTGAACCGCATTTTTCTCTTCATTCACTGATCTGCTGGAAGATTTCCACTCTGTAGAAGATGACTACATATCTAGTCACACTCAGTAAGAATGGACTAAGTGCCGGTATACTGCCAATGCCGAGGTAAAGAGGACCATCTTGGCACATGGGTTTTTTGGCTTACCAAGTAACAGGGTAAAGACAGCACTCTGAGGGGGATCCAAATAGCTCATGAAGCCGGATGCCTGGGTGGCTCCATCGGTGAAGCACCTGCCTTCAGCTCAGGTCATGATCCCAGAGTCCTGGGATCCAGCCCCACAGCAGGCTTCTTGCTCAGCAGGGAGCATGCCTGACACGCATGCTCTCTCTCTCTCACAAATAAAGTCTTTAAAAAAAAAAATAGATCATGAAGCCACCTGGCTTAAGCTAGAGCAAGGGAAGATGTCCCAGAAAGTAGTGTTTTACTCAAAAGGGTTTAAATAAAGCCTGTTAGTCTGCAGCATACTGGGTCCAGAAAATACAAGGAAAAGGCTTCATTCAGTCTTTTACTTTCTTGGTCAGATTCTCCCTTTAAACTAGAACAGACATAATACTCGGCTCTATGAGAAATACAAATAATTAGCAGGCAAGGCCTAGCCTCGTTACCCAAGAGCTCACTGGCAAACCCGCCTGCCACTCACCTGCTTCTGCCTAAGCCAAATGAGAAGGACGGCCAGAGAATACCTCGTCTTGCTAGTTCCCTCTGGGGCTTACAGGTCCCTCCCACTTGCCTGAGAGACGGGCAGCCTGCAGCTGTGGACTGCTGATTCTTCTCCCACGAAGCAAACGGAACCCTTCCACATTCTAGCCAATCTAAGTATTCCGCTCCTCGAGAGTTCCAACCCGTCAAGACTACGTCATCAGTACACAACTGCGCAGGTCCGTTCACTTCACCTATCAATCTTCAAGTATTTACGCAGCACCCACTACGCACAAAGCATTACAGTAGATTAGGAACTGCCTCTTGGAGTTTTTAAGAACACAGTCTAGCTTGCACCTCTTGCGAGCGAGGTAGCCCCATGTAGTGCCTACAGGGAGCTCACACACAGGAGAGGTGGAACAAAACCAACAGCCACGAGGAATCTGGGTCCTGAATTATGAGCACATTTGCCTTCCAGAGTCAAAAGTCGCTGACTCCTCTATCTAACCCTTAAAATGCGGAGGTCATAAAAGTTCTGTTTCCATCATTTTCTCAAGGGATCCCTATAAAATTCTTTGGCTATCAGTTACTCACACACGATTCCAAAATCTGCAACAGCCCCGATCTCTGTCCAGAATTGCTGACACAAAATTCTAGCCGCCTAGACACTGACACAAGACATACAGATCATCGTCAGAGAAGAGGCAAGATGAAAGAAGGGCTTCAGGGTGATTTAGGGCTCTTATTCGGAAAATCTCAGATGCTTCACAGCATCTCTGTAGGGAAACCCAGATCCCAAGGGCACCTATCAGTGACACTGCCCTCATCACACCATCTCTTGTGTCACAGGGACAGCACGCTCGGCCAAGACTTTCTTCAGTGGGAATACTATTTGCTTGCAAACAATGCAAACGTGTCCTTGAAGTGTCATCAAGCTGCTAAGAGTTCACAGAGGAGAAAGCATAGGTTACCATTCTGAGCAATAACGAAGATAGTATCTACAGCACAGAGCAGTGGGGCAGCCGCCGGCTCTGGAGCAAGGCTAACTGGAATCAGACTCTGGCCCCACACTTCCGGGGACACCTAACCCAAATGCCTCATTCTCATCTGTAAATGTGTTAAATGTGCCAATACATATAATGACCTTGATGAATACCTGCCCTGCGCTATGTGGCCCGTAAATGTGGGCTACTGTTACAGTCCTTAGGCAACAGAATCTAGTCAGGACCATTACTCCGGAGCCTCACTTGCCGAGATGGGAACCCTCGAGTGCCCTAGGGCGGTTACTGCTCTCTGTGCTTCCGTTTTCTCCCTGGAAATGGGAATAATAACAGTACCTCAGGGTTTCACCAAGGAGGGATTAAGTCACATTAAATCATTTAGAGCAGTGTCTGGTTTAAAGGGTTACTATCTACTTCTTCATCAAGTGGCTGGTTTCAGCTAAGTTCCGTCCTTCTCTTCCTCCAACTTTGCTTTAGAAAAACAAGCGTGGAAATTCATACAACATATAAAACCTACTGATTCACCAACATAGCTATGCTAAGTATCCGTGAAGACTGTCAGCAGTTTGCATTATAATTTCATCATGTTTCTATCCAGATAATAAATACCCATGTGCTCTTCACCAGTGCAGTCTGAGGTCAGACATCTCGATGAGCTTTCTGACAGTTCATCAGTCTTGACTCAATGAAAAATGCTTAAGACAAAAAACCTGCATTCACGATGACTAGCCTAATTTTATATATATATATACACACACACACACTATATATATAATATATATTATATATATATAAATATATATATTAAATATATATTTAATCAGCAAGCCATGGGACAGTGAGAAAAGAAACAGGCAATGGTCTGTATAAGACTCCTTCTAAGTCAGGACTTGGCAAACTCTCAGGGGAAAGGCCAGGCCATAATTTGGGCTTCAATGAGGAGAGGACAATGGGAACAACTGAGTATCCATATGGAACAAGTGAGCCCCAACTCTTACGTACCACTCTATGCAAAGTTTACTCATCTAAGTGTACGGATTACAACTATAAAACTTCTAGACTGAAAAATAGAATAACAAGTATTAGTGGCCTCAGATGAGGCACGGATTTCTTGAACTGGATAAAAAGAATCAATTAGAGAAAAAAAATGGATAAACTGGACATTATAAATTTCAAAAGTTGTTCTTTAAACACGTAAGAAAATGAACGGGCAAGCCACAGACAAGGAGCAAACGTGTGGAAGTGTGTTCCCAACAAAGGACTTCTACTCAGACTATATTAAGAACTCTTACAACTCATCATAGTAAGACAACTCAATAAAAAAGGGCCACAAATTTGAACACTTCACCAAAGAAGATAAATGCACGGCAAATAAAGTACGCAAATAAAGCGATGCACGTCATTAGTTATTTAAGAAATGCAAATTAAAACCACAGTGACCTGCCGCTGCACAACCGCCGGATGGCTGAAATCAAAGTGCTGGCAGAGATGGAGAGAGGTGAGAACACAGAACAGCACAGCCACTGTGGAAGAGTCCAACAGTTTCTCCAAAAGTTAATCATACTCTTGCCTGTGACCCAGCAGTTCCACTCCCAGGAATTTACCCCAGAGAAATGAAAACATGTCCGTACAAATAGGAAACAACTCAAATTTCTAGCTGGTGAATGGACACAAATGGTAGTATAGAAATACAATGGAACACCACTCCTGGGTAAAAAGGAACAGACTACTGACACATGCAACACACTATCTGAAAAGCAACATGCTAAGTTCAAGGAGCCAGACACAAAAGACTATATACCATATAATTCCATATGAAACTGTAGAAAAGGCAAAACATAGTGACAGAAAGCAGATCAGCGGTTGCTGGAGGCCCAAGAGTGGAAATGACTGCAAAGGAGTTCAAGGGAACTTTTCAGGGTTACAGACACATTCTAGCTCATGACCTCAGTGGTGCTTACACTACTGTAAATATTTGTCAACTGACAAAAACGGTGAATCTTACTGTTTGTCAATTATGACTCAGTGAAACTAACAGCACATTCCCTCTGGGATGCACCCTGGCCTTTCTCTTTCTTTCTGAACACCATCACACCAACATTCTCCTCAGGCCTTGACTCACCCGCTCACATGCAACCATCATCCTTCTCGTACTTCCCTCGTCACCGTACTCCACACACATCATCACTGATCTTCCTAAAACACGGCTTAACCAAGCCAAACACTTTCAGCCAGTTCTCCACCGTCTAGAAAAGTACAAGCTTCCTATGGAGGTGTTCTGGCTCCTCTAAGAAGTTTCTTGAGGGCAGGACATGTCTTATTTATCTTTGTATTCCACTGGCCATCCTTTGAACGGCAGGGCACGGTCTCTGAGCATTCATAAACTGCACACAAACAGAAGAATTTTAGAAATCTTACAACTTAATACATCAAATTACATGACATGCCTACTGTGGTAGGCTGAAAAATGCCCCCACCAATATCCATGTCCTAATCCCTGGAACCTGTGAATGTACCCTTATATGGCAAGACAAGGTGGCCGGGGGTGGGGGGGCTCTGCAGATGTGATTACATTGGGCAGCCCCCCCGCCCCCCCCCGTGCAATTACATGTGTCCTTACGAGGAGGGGCAGAGGGAGCTGTGACACAAAGAGGAGAGGCCGTATGAAGACAAGAGACTTAAAGATGCTATCCTTGAAGACTGACAAGCTAAGGAACGCCCGCAGCCCTGGAAGCTGGAAGAAGAAAGGAACACGTTCTCTCCCGGGGGAGTGACACTCTCCTTTCAGCCCTGATTTCAGACACAGATTTCAGACTTCTGGCCTCCAGAACCATGACAAATACACTTCTGTTGTTTTAAGCCCCCCCAGTTTGGGGATATGTGTTACAGCAGCCCCAGAAAACTAATACACTTACCTTCATAAACCAAAGATTACACAAAGAAAAAGACTTTAAAGTCCTAGCAGCTTCTTGCTGGGTTAGCGTCAACAGCAGAGTTTTACACAGAGACTAAAATGTAGTTTCTTGTAATATTTTGCAATAAAAAAGAGGAATTAGTATTTTTTGATGTCTCCTATAGCAGTTAACTCATTATCTCATATTCTAACCAACATGTTCCAAACGGTACAGCAATGAACAAAACAGAATTCACTTAGGTTCAACGGATTGTCTAAACTTACACAATTAGCAGGAGACCAACCCAAGAATCAAGACCTCAAGCCAAACCCATGCTCATCCCACTGTACCATGCTGCCTAATTTCAGCTCCAACACCAGGACAGCAAACATTTATTGTTAATTCATTCACCAGGAATTAAATGTGTTCTTCCCATTCCCCATCCTAAATGCGATTTCTATGCCCCTCTGTTACTCCGATTCTCACCCAAAGTGGACTCATCAAGTCTTCTTAGATTAACAAATTTTGATGTTTCCTTTCCTCACACTTCTCTAGTTCTTGCATTCCAGCCCCAATTTTACCAGTGAATTAGTATTCTTCATAGAATTCTTTACTGATTAAACAACCTTATCCTTACTCTGCTTTAATTACGTCCATGAGATAAAAGAAAAAAATAATTGTAAAAGCTGTGACAACAACCTATTTTGAGAACTACAAGAATAACTGTTGTTTCAGGAATATATTAGGGTCTTCCACATAACAGTATTTCATTAAAATACCAACTTCTCAGAAATACTATCTTCCCTGCTGGCATCAGAGCAGATAAAAGCTCCTCCCTGGTGATGAATTACCACCACGACTTTTCTAAACCTGTCCCAGTGCAGATGGAAATTTTCTTTCATTGGGGTTCATATCCATTCATTAATCAAGAGCGCTAAATGCAGGAGGACCGTTTTTCATTTTTATTTTTTAAAGATTTTATTTATCCACCTGAGACAGAGAAAAAGAAACAGAGCAGACACATGAGCAGGGAAAAGGGGCAGAGGGAGAGGGGGAAGCCAACTCCCCGCAGAGCAGAGAGCCTGATGCAGGGCTTGATCCCACAAACCTGAGACCATGACCTGAGCCAAAGGCAGATGCTTCACCCACTGAGCCACTCAGGCGCCCCAGGGCAACTGTTTAATGGAAAACATGAAATAAGTGGGTCTATTTACTATTGAGAACTCTGGTTCACAACATACCCTACTGGAAAGGAAGAGGGGAAGAGGAGGTCGATACCGTCTGGAACATGTAGAGGGTCAGTCAGGGCCACAGGACCCCTGCCGGTCTGTGCCCTCCTGCTTCTCTCTCACCATCTGGATATTATTAAAAATACGATGATGCTAAGAGATAGTTCACATTTTGACTTCTCACCCTTTTAAAAACCTATCAATTGTAACTGTCACAACTTGAATGCTTTGACAAAGTATAAAAGCCATTGTTTCACTAAAGTTTGCTTTTAAAAATCCTTTTACCCTAGTTACAAATAAAACTTACTACCTAGGACTCCTCTCTTAGGTAGGAAACATTACCTTATTTTATGTAAATCTGTATCTATACATTTACATATACACACACACACACACACACACACACACTCGTTTAAAAAACTGATTCAGTAAAACCATGTTTTATTCAATAATGACTCATTTGAAAAAAACGTTTTGTGGGATATGTTGCTCTTCACTGAAGCTGAGTGATGCACAAATCTGGGTTTTAAAAGCTCCCCAGGTGACTCTCATGTGCACAGCTCTCCGGGTTGAGAGCTGCCAGTCTGATTCAGGAAGGGCAGCAGACAGAAGGGAACACGTGTGAGAGCTAGCTTCCCAGGACCACAGGTCTGGCGACTGAATGCGGGTCACTGACTTGAGAGTGGTGGCTGGACGGTGGTGGCATCAATCACCAATGCAAGAGAAAATCTGTGACTATAAAGCACAGAAAAGCATGCTTTTCTGAGATACCGTGCCTCCCGTCTGCTCCAAGTTCCCATCAAGGCTGAGACTGAGACTGTGTCTTGGTCACTCTGTCACCCCTGGCACAGAAGCCTGCACCTAACAGAAATGAGATACACCTTCCTGAATGTAACCCAACTCTGTGAAGTCTTGTCTACAAGTCAGTGGCGTGACACACATCCTTCAAAACCTTACTCTATATAGCCCTGGTCATAGGGCTGGCTTCACAAAAGATACTGAACAAATATTAACTAGCTCATTTTTACCCAAATGCCAGTCTGATTGGAAATGCTTCTGATTGCCTGCTAAGCCATAACCACTGGACATGGCAAAGTATGTCAAGATATTTGTTCTTGACAAGTAGGTCAAGATATTTGTTCTCGAATCTGTTCCTCCTCCTCCCAGCCATCATCTGAGTCATCCAGACCCAGAACCCTTAAGTCATCTTTGATATCTCTCTTGTCAACATGTAAACAGGTTTCAGAAGTCCTGCCTTCTATACCTTCTGTAAGTCTTGCTCTTATCAGTCACCAGCCCGATGCTCCTTACCGAAGACTCATCGCCAACTGTGACAGCCTCCTCCTCCCAGATCCGTCCTCGAGACCTGCCCACATGCCTCCAGCGATTCTAGTCATGTCACCACCTTGGCCCATATCACTCAGCAGCCTCATTCCCCAGCCCACGGAGTAAAATCCAAATGCTTAACCTCGCCCTTCATAATCTGCCCCTTAACATACCTTTCCTACCTCATATCCCACTATTCCTTCCATCAAGAAGAGTGACCTCTTCTCATTACCATCTCCCCATGTCCAAAAGAGGTCTAGTTTCCAAATCACAGGTCAAACACTATCTCCTGCAGCAAAGGCCTTCCCTGACCCACCCAAAACATACTCCTTACCACTTTCCTAAAAATCCTCTTCCCACCTGAATTTTCAAGGTAACTCCTAGCATTTGTCACCTTCTCCCTTACAATACAGTCTCTTACACACATGCTTGGCATCTCCCGTCACAGACTGCAGAGTTCTCTGCGAAGAGGCTCTCGGTCTGGCGACTCTGTTTTAAGTAGCCACTACTTCTCCCTCCTCCATCCATGCTCATCCCACCCTCTACCCACAGTGCCTTACAAGGGGGGTTTTCCCATATCCTTGGCCTACTCCAATTCAACAAGAGAGACTAACACTTGGGAATTTCTCACTTGCCCTGCCAGTGACGGAGCCCTGCATCCCTCTTCCCGCACATCCACAGTCACTGCAGTGACCAGATAAATTTTCTTTCTTTGCGGGGGGCAAAAAAATCCTCAAGGAGAAAATGAAGAGGTACCACTGGTGACAGAAGTGAACAAAAGGAATGGCAGAAAAAAGGAAGCAATGGTATAGAAAGGGAGAGCGGTCAAGAGGTTTCCAGCAAATACATAATTGTCAAAAGCCTGGGACAGGTATTTGTTGAATGAGTGAAATAATAAACAAAGGAATAAATCTGAAAATTGAAAAGAGAGCAAAGTTTCTTCTTTCCCTCTTTCTACCAGACTATACTGATGAAGCATTTTCTCGAACAGGGCTATCAACAGCACGTTCTGGAATGATGTAAGTGTTCTGTTAATCCTGTCTGCTAGTACGGGGACCACTAAGCACACAGCTACAATGCAAATGAAATTGGGCTAGTGTGACCAAGGAACTGAATTTTTTATTTTATTTAATTTAAAGTAAAGTAGCCATATAATGGCTACTGTATTTATTGGCCAGTGATTGTCCAGAATATGGAATGTATTCACCTTATATTTGAATTGTCAGAAGTATTTTCCTGACCAAATTCCAGTAAGCAAATAAAAGTCCATGATTAATTTTCTGTTTAGTAAACCATTACAAGTTTTCCAATTTTTCACCGTGATTTTACTGAGGAAGGGATGGAGAGCATGGTTGAAGAGGAGACCTAAGAAAAGAGTACAGGGGCGCCTGGGTGGCTCAGTCGTCAAGCATCTGCCTTCGGCTCAGGGCGTGGTCCCAGGATCCTGGGATCGAGCAGGGAGCCCCGCATCGGGCTCCCTGCTCTGCTGGGAGCCTGCTTCTTCCTCTCCCACTCCCCCTGCTGTGTTCCCTCTCTCGTTGGCTGTCTCTCTCTGGCAAATAAATAATAAATAAAATCTTAAAAAAGAGTACAAGCCAGGGTAAAAATGTCAGGCATTGTGCTAGAAGCGTTCTTCGTGCACTATTCCTTCTGATTCCCCCTCAGCTACTCCTGAGATAGAGATGATCCCTCTTTTAAAGATGAGGAAACGGAGATGGAGAGCAATTAACTGGTTTGCCGGTGATAACAGCTTAGTGAGACTAGGGTTCAAATCCTTGTCTGAATGCAGACTGAGCTCTCAAGCATTACACTTGAACTGCTAAGACTAAAAACAGGCAGGATGAAAAGTAGGTTAGGGAGCCCCCAGGAGACTAATGTTATTCAGAGCACATTAAAAGCTGGTCCCGCCAGCTTACTTGACAAGAGACTGAGGCTGTATCCAGGCAACTTTGCTTGAGTCTGGTAAATGACGCTCAGTAACAACCGTTCCTTCAATTATAGGTATGATTCCAAGTTGGGATACACAGCTGTGAACAAAATGGAAGTCCCCATTTTGGGGGTTTATAGTCCAGTAAAGGAATTAAAAAAAAATTATTAAGAAGATCTCTAAAGGTGGTGAGAACCGAACAGACACCCAAATGAGTCAGTTAGCTGTATGGAGAAACTGAGAGAGAGCGTTCCAGGCCAAGGCAGCTGCAAGGACAAAGATGGAGAGATAGAAGCATCGGAAATGTACAAAGAACAGCAAGGAAGTTAGCGTGCCAAGAGCACAGCAAACGAGAAGAGGTAGGAAATATGGCTGCAATGTTAACCAGGGGCCAGACCCTGCTGGGACTTACAGGTCACTGGAAGGCTTTGGAATATATTTTTAAGAGCACGGAGAGCCACGGAGTGGAGAGTGCGTGTGCAGGAATAAGTGTATCGAGAAGAGAGAAAGTGACATGATCTGATTGATGTTATAAAGCGGACACTGGAAACTGTAAAAGTAGGCTGTGAGGAAGCAAAAAAAAAAAAAAAGGAGAAAAAGTAAAAGCAGGAAGTCCAAGTAGGAAGGACTTTTTTGAGTGATGAAGCAAGTTTAAATTAGTAGGATAGCTGCACATGTAGAAGAGAAATGGAAACTAATTTTAGGACAGATTTGAGCTAAGTACATCGGGTCAAACCAATACCCATGGATGGATGGAAGAAAAAAAAGGTTGATTTCTAAATGAATCAGTGAGAAGTGAGCTGTCCGTTCAGTTTCTTCAGCCTATTCCTAGGCACTACTTTCCACATGTTCACACACTCGCACCATCGGACAAAAAGGTGGTTTTCGGGCTATCAGCAAGTTCCCACAGGACATGCTCACAGATAACCCAACTGTTCCATGACACAGATCTTTGCGATTTGTGTGTATTTAAGTGAGTATTTCAGAACAAGGGTAGCCAGCTCCGACAAATTCTGACTCAAGTACACGCAGCAGGAAACAACACTAACACTTTCTAGTTAATCTTGATTTCCCATAACACCTTCACCGCCCCCACTCAATTCTTCCCCAACTTTTGCAACACTGTTTCCCAAAATCTTAAAACACAGGCCAGGAAACTCAAACACAAAAAAAGGTCAAAGGAAAACTGTCAAGTCAGAACCTCATGAGTGCACTTCGCGATCCGCGAACCCTTAGCAATTGAGCCCTTGAGGACGTTTCGTTTCAGGTGCATACTCCACTGGCTGGATGTGTTCGCTCCCCCTCAGACACGTCAAGGCACCTGCAGCACACCTGACCGATCACTGGACGCCACCTGCATGAGACCCTCACGCCTGGAACCTGACTGCAGGGCAAAGCAGGTGCCCAGCCGAAGGGCTGAGTATAACCCGGCCACCCTCCACAATCTCTACCTCGGTAGCACAGACCCCTGCCAGCATGCGAGCGCTACACTACCTCTCGCCTCACAGGCCGCCTTCCGCTTTCTTCGCTCCTGCCCTCCCTCACCGCCCTGAGCACAAACTCCACTTCACTGGCTGCCTGCGGTGCTCCACCCCGTCCAACAACATTCTGCGGTTTATCCAAAGACCGGCTTCACGGGACGCCTTAGCTTTATTTCCGCCCCTTTCATTCCTCCTCCGCTTTCATGCAATATTCATCCGAGGCCTCCCGCTCCAGGGGGTCCAACGTGCTGAAGAGCAAAGGCAAACACTGGGTGCCAATCCAGCTATCTCCCTAACTTTGGCGTCAACTCCTTTATCTAAGGAGTGGAAACAACAAACACGCAGGCCTCCTTCTCAAGGTTGTTCCCGAGGCTAATCCAAAGGAGAAGCGCCTGCAGGCTGTCCTGGGCCGCCCAAGTCAAGATGGGTTCAGACTAAGCTTAGCTCGAGACCGACAGGACCGGTCGCGACCAGAACACTGCGACCACTCGATAAGCACCAGGTCAAACAAGGAGCATTCTCCTGCAACAGGGCGGTGGCGGGAGAAGCTCAGCGGCGGTGCCCCCACGGTCGCCAGCGCCGGCCTTCTGGCCCTCCCCGCACAACTGGACTTCACCGTGCGGGTTCCAGCACCGCCGCGCCCAGGGAGGCAGGGCCGCAGAGGCCCCGGCGCCCCCGCCTGCAGTGTCACAAAGAGCGCACCGGGAGAGGCCAAGCACCGGCCGCCTCCGCCACGCCGGGGGCAGCATCCCGGCCGGACGCGCCAGGACAGCAGTTTCGGTTTCCCGAGGAGCTGACGTGCCCCGCCGGCGCGGCCGGTCCCCAGGGGCGCCCCCCGCACGCCGGCGTTCGCGCCCCGCCGCACGGCCGGGACCCGGCTCCCCA